>NC_089804.1:42242817-42250317 GCF_029633855.1 Hoplias malabaricus
GACTCTCTCTCTCTCTGTCTCTCTCTCTGTCTTTGTCTCTCTCTCTTCTCTGAATTAAGTTATAGATAAAAGGGCCCCTGTAGTGTTTTAGAGGACTTTATGAGGCTTGTAAACAGTGCAAATGTTCAAACGTCCTTATGGACTTTTTCTGCACTTCTTCATTTGAACACAGTAGCTGTCCTTCGCATTGTTGTTTATCCATTGACTTCTGCTGTAAAGTTAATATTTTGGAGACATATTTAGGTTTTTCTTTGGACAGAGACAATATTTATCCCAAGTGTATGTGTTGTTTGTGCAGGCAAAGGGTCCGAGGTGATGCGTAATCATTGTGTACAGTGCTATATGTCCATAACCAGCCGTTTACAATTCAGCTCCTCCCACTCATCCTGAAGTTTAAAGAGTGTTTAATGCCATGCCTCCAAACAAAGAGTCTAGGATCTGAGTTATAACTTCAGATGAAATAAGTGCAACTTAATTGCTGTAGGTTTGAATGCATAACCTCTTTGTACAGAGTGAAGCTGGAGAAATACATCTGTCTAAAGGCACAGTAACAGAAACAGTAACAGTCTGGTACTAATGGAGAAGAGAAGTTGGAAAATGGCCGAGTTCCCTCTCCCTCTCCGTCTCTCCACTTTCAAACCTGTTGAAGCTGAGAGCAGCCTCTCAACACACACACACACACACACACACACAACACACACAACACACACACACCATCTCTCATCAAGCCTCTTTCTTTTCTCTCCTTCCTGTCTGTTATCCCACTTCAGGTTTTGGAGGTGCACACCTCGAAAGGGACCTGAATGATCTCCCCTCCCCTTAATTGCGTTTGTTGTTGGTGTGTTGCAGGGTGGAGAGGCTGTGGCCGTAAAGGGGAGGCGGGGTGGTGATGTGGGCTAGTGGAGCGGAGCATCGGCGCTGTGCTGCGCGCGTATTGTGCTGGAGTAAAGCAGACGAGAGCTGACCATGTGGAATACATAAAGCAGGGCGACGGGCCAACAACAGCAGGCTTCTTCTCTCGGGCCCTTCTGCTTCAATCTCTTTAATCGCCCTCCTCCCTCCTTCCCTCCCTCTCTCTGCCTCCCTTTCTTTCTGATAACGGCAAGCGATTGCGATTAACCTCGGACAAGTCAGAGAATTAATTATCAACTGCCACATTCTGTGCCTCTTGTAGGAAAATGGCCCCCGTGACCTATGAGGCAGTGTGGCAGCAGAATAGCATTCACTGTCTCAAACACACACACACACACACACACACACACACACACACACACACACACACATACACACAATAGCTAGTCGTGTTCAGGTGGAATTGTGGGAAATGCACTCTGTCACTCACAGCAAGAGTCAAATTCAATAAACTCCATTAACGTCCTGGACCCAGTGTAAAGTGTCCCATATTTACATGTTTAGATGTGTTTTATATATTGCACAAATGCGAAGAACACTCAAAACATAAACATATTTAAACATATGAACCCTGTGAGGCCAGTGATATGGTCATGATTCATTCATTCATTCATTCATTCATTCATTCATTCATTATCTGTAACCCTTATCCAGTTCAGGGTCGCGGTGGGTCCAGAGTCTACCTGGAATCATTGGGTGCAAGGCGGGAACACACCCTGGAGGGGGCGCTAGTCCTTCACAGGGCTAGGTCAGGATTCAAATACTATTGATACTTCTTAATTCTACAGAGGTATAGATTACATTGTGAGGCTCAAATGAATGCTGCAAACACACTGTTGTAGGTTTGGTTTAGTTTTATTTCACGACCCCTTTACTACGCACAAAAAGAGACATTTTATAATGAACCTCCCGCATCATTCATTATCTCAGTCAAAGGCTTTTCTCTCTGTTCCCAGTGACATTGAGTATCACAAGCAACATAATAAAATAAACAACAACTTTCTGTGTTTTGTTGCATGTTGTGGCCCAGAACGTTCTGCTCTGACAGGAAACATTTGACTGACGTTCAGAATAACACGCCACAGACAACATTATTTTGTCAAGTGTAGATCTGTATAACTTTTAAAAATATGCTAAAATACCACACTGCTCTTGGTGGAGAGGTGTGTGTACAGTTCACATTCTGGTGCTGTGTTACTACAGTTCAGGGTCAAATTAAAGATAATATACATCCTCAGCTCTTTCTGAACTAGGCTTTTATTATGATTGTTATTTTCAGAATGATCCATATCTGCTTCCTTTCATTGGTCATTGAAGAAGCCTGAAGAAAGCAACTTGGAAAAGTTAAATAAGTTGGAACTTACTTAATAAGTGACTCTAATAATTATGTAACACCACATGCAATAACAGTAATGATATAATTACAATTATAGCCTGATTACTTTAGTACAGCACATGTAAATACACACACATGTCAATTTCTGTTTAATCACATAATTACGAGTGTGTAATGATAGTTACCATGTTATTACATGTGGTAAAAGCAGAACTTGATACTCATGCATATTTAAATAAAATGTACTAGTGTTGTCAGTGTCCAGTTCCAGACACACGTTGAGTAGTTGTTTTTTCAGTTAGTTTTGTTGTTAATGTGTAATTAAATAGTAATTACAACAACTATTAAGTAGTACTGAAGTTAATAACATGTAAAGTAAAGATATGCCCCATTTCCTGTGATTTAAATGCAGTAATAGAGTTTGCATACTAGCACCGTGTCTGAAATGATTTTCTCCCTCAACACACAGCTACATACAACATCTATGAGTGTTGTGCACTTGCTGAAGGAGTTATTAGATGATTTGAATGATCTTTAAGAGGTTACATAATTGCTACGTGGCTCACTCAGTAGCGTGCAGCAAGGCTGTGTTTTCTTACTTTGATGTGTCTTTTATTTGGAAATCTCCTAATGTTGAATGTGCTTTAGTAATTTTTTTATCGGAGGTCTGGAGGAGAGTTCAGCTCATTCCTGCACCTCAGTGACATCATGGAGCATTCTTTCACCGTGAATCATAGGAGAGGACGGAACAGTCCACTGTGAGACATGCCATTCACTGGAACTGTCCAGGCCTCAGAACCATCACAAAAATAGTCAGGGTTTTATTGTGTGGTGAATGAATTATTGGAGCAATATTCACAGATATTTGTCTGCTTTTATCTGCCCCTAGATTACTTGGAAAAAACATCTTGGGATTAGTAAAATACATAAGCATTTCCTGTCCTTATATCGCCATGCCGACTTTGAGGCTGGATGTTTCTAGTGGCATTTTCTACTGCTCTGTACCTACTCTGCTCAGCTCAACTCTGACTGTTTGGGACCTGATACTGTCTCCAAAATGTAGCTGGTGATGTCAAAAAAACATCATCTCTAATGGAACAGCGCTCTTGAAACCACAACAATGGCAGTGGTAATGTTTATACATTTAAAAAGGAAAAAAACTATAATAAAATTGTAAACAATTAAAAGTGACATTCATTGTGATTGTAATAAAAAAAACTTATTTATAAAATACAGACAATGTTTTCTCACTGTTTGCTAGCACAGTCTGGTGCATGCTGGAAACCATGGGAACCAGTCTAATGTGTTTACAAAGACCCAGTGTGTGAGTAAACAAACAAACAAAAAAAAACAAGAATATCTCAGAAAGTGAATAAATATACGACACAAAAGAATGGCAGGTGCAATATTGTGCTTCATATTTATTTCATAGTCACTACAAATGTTCTCCTGTCCACAGGTAGCGCTGTTTCACTAAAGCCTCCCAGCGTTTCTGTTATGTACTCAAAGAAATATGATATTTTATGAAAAATGTCATTTTACCTCTGCTCTGACTTTTCGTAGCTTAAGGTTTAGAATGTTTTTTTTGTTGTTGTTGGTTTTTGTTTTTTCATATTTTTGAGATTAGACACATCACAATGAAACTGAAAATCCTCAAAGATTGAATTACGTTTTGTACACAATCCTAGGAATGCTCTTTTAGTTAAATATGTATGAGTTTACCTTTAGATCAGACTGTTAAAGCATCAGACACGTTAATAGGGATTGGTCGGCGGCCATATTTAAACACTTACATTTATTCATTCATTATCTGTAGCCCTTATCCAATTCAGGGTCGCGGTGGGTCCAGAGCCTACCTGGAATCATTGGGCGCAAGGCAGGAATACACCCTGGAGGGGGCGCCAGTCCCTCACAGGGCAACACAGACACACACACATTCACTCACACACTCACACCTACGGACACTTTTGAGTCGCCAATCCACCTACCAACGTGTGTTTTTGGACTGTGGGAGGAAACCGGAGCACCCGGAGGAAACCCACACGGACACAGAGAGAACACACCACACTCCTCACAGACAGTCACCCGGAGGAAACCCACACGGACACAGAGAGAACACACCACACTCCTCACAGACAGTTACCTGGAGGAAACCCACGCAGACACAGAGAGAACACACCACACTCCTCACAGACAGTCACCCGGAGGAAACCCACGCAGACACAGGGAGAACACACCACACTCCTCACAGACAGTCACCCGGAGGAAACCCACACGGACACAGAGAGAACACACCACACTCCTCACAGACAGTCACCCGGAGGAAACCCACACGGACACAGGGAGAACACACCACACTCCTCACAGACAGTCACCCGGAGCAGGAATCAAACCCACAACCTCCAGGCCCCTTGAGCTGTGTGACTGCGACACTACCTGCTGCGCCATTTATTTAAACATATAAAAATCATTAAATGCACTATTTAAACTTATTGCATTCTCCATTAACAGTGTCTGTGGCACAATAATTGATTTTATTTGGTTATAATAATTGGGACAACACTGAGGTATCAATAGAGTACACTGTAGTGGAGTATAATAAAGGTGTAAGAAGCTTGAAAAGAGTCAATATTAAAAGTAAAGCTAAAACCCTTGGTTTCATCCATGTCGTGTACTCTCTCTCTCTCTCTCTCTCTCTCTCTCTCTCTCTCTCTCTCTCTCTCTCTCTCTCTCTCTCTCTCTCTCAGAAGCTATCAGAGCCTTTGGTGTTTTAGTATCCAATGGAGCCGCTGACATCAGCAGCTCGTAAACACTCTACGATGGCGAAAGACGAGATGAAATGGCTGTTTATGAGGAAAACAAGTTAAACACTAAAAATAGCATGAGCTGGTTAAGTGGGAGAGTGGGGGAGAGAGAGAGAGAGAGAGAGAGAGAGAGAGAGAGAGAGAGAGAGAGAGAGCTGCATTGACCTGCAGGAGAAATGCAGGGGGAACTGGAGGGTAACTTGGGGCCGAGGTAACCTCATAAACAGCACCAGTCTACCACTTTGAAAAACAAATAAATCCACACAGACAAACAAAACCGCTTTCAGACGCGTTTTAAGAGAAACGAGACAAAACACACAGGCTCAGGGGATTTTCTTCATGTAAACGACAGTTCATTAGAGGCAGAGAGGGAAAGGGCCGTCTTGTGTGGCGATGCAGTGCGATTTGCTAATGGAAGTGTTAGAGGGCTAGTGCCGACCCAAATAAACGGCTACTGTTTGATGTCTCAGGAATGTCTCTCCATGAGTGATTCACAGATTTGTATGTGATAAAGACTTTTAAAAAGGCCCATTATCTCATGATCTTCTTCCCCCCAGGATCCACTTATAGAGCTTATTTTTAATTGATTCATAATTTATTTTCATTGCTATTTTCCAATCTTTTTTATCCCTTAAAGCAACAGTTGGTAGTATTTTAACATTAAAATTAATAAGTTAGAATCATTGCGATGCTTATGAAGAGGGAAAACTGAGCTTCTGCAATTTGGGGCACAGCACTGCAGAAACTGCACTATGTAACATTTGGAGGAGGCTCAGGAACCAACACCCCGTCCAGTCCTCCCTTGAATATCAAGACTGTCCTGTAAGAGTGACTCACACACTGCAAATGTAGGGGGGGGGGGGGGTGCCTGGAGCAAAAACATCAAAACTTATTTAGTGTTGCTTTAAACAGCCTGTTTTTGTTACTGTGACTTTAAGACCTCAATATTTGATACTTGACTCTCACACTCAAAAAACGCTAAACCACTCCTAACCTCAAGATTCATACGTTTCTGTTATTTTATAACACACACTGTGCCTTACATAGGGTGTAGGGAGACATTTGGGATATATCCTCGACTTTGCTGCGGCACAGAAACATCTCCTCATTATGCAACATGGTGGGATCCTTTACCCCCTGACGCAACAAGGCTGTGGTCTTCTGTGCTTCCGAGTGCTGTGAGACCCTCTCCAGCACAGGGAGAGGAGCTGTGTATGCAATAAATATATCCACCTTTCCCACCAGTTCACATTAGTGTTGTGCTCTAAATCCAGAGAACTGTTACCCAATATGGTGCCCAGGCCAACATCTCATGTGACTTAACCCATGGATAGTCGTGTTGAGTTTTATGACCTCACCTCCTGGACTGCAATGAGTAGAGAACAAAGGACTGGTAAACTTTCACACTTTAACTGACCTAGTGCCACATAAATAAAGTTTTGCAGACGTATTCCATCAAAATCAATGCAAATCTATGAATACTCTTTAAAAGCAAACCAACCCAGTACAAAATCGACCCATGTCTGGTGTTGCTTTTGACCCATCAAACGTTGTTTGGATAATAGACGTGTACTTGATATGAATGGTGTGTCTTTCAAACCTATTTATCAAACGTATTTATTTAAGAAACATAAGTAAATGTGAAGATATTTACAAGATAAGGAGCCTTTAAAAGTTAATCTCTGCGCAATGCATTTTCCGTCCTGCATTAAATAGTGTTTGTTTGTAACAGAGCAGCAACACACTGCATTATTCATGTCTGACAGTGGCACTTACGATGCAGCGCCTTATTTACTCAGAGCAGAAACAGTGCATATAATGTAAAAGTGGAAAATGCTGTTTGTGAGAGTGAGTGCAGCAGAGAGGGAAAAGATGAGATAGGTGTTGAATATGTATTATTCACAGTATCAACATGTTACTTGTCAGCTGGCGTTATGTGGCAGTGTGTGGGTGTTTGTGTGTGTAAGCTTCATTGAGCTGTATTGATATTCAGATGCTTATCAGGGGGTGGGAGGGTGTTAGTGAGGCTCCAACAGGTGTCGTATGGAGAAGCCTGTGAGGCATGTAAATGCCTGTCAGCCGCGCTCCATCTCTGATCCGGCCTGTCACAGCACAATTGAGTTAGCATACAGCTCCACGCTTATCTGATCCTGGAAGCAGTGTGTACACAAATGGGGCCACAATCCCTGCACCTTAACCTCCCAGTCTCCCACTCTGCGGATGCTGATAGAAGGAATGTGGCTGAGGCTCCAACAGGGGTCCAAAGACTGGTCAACGTAATTTACAAACACAGTTATGGATATTCATATTAGTCACAGGAGTATGTATCAGGTGTGGATTTTGATTGGCTGTTGCTTAGTTTGTTGGGGTTTTTTAATTATCATATTTTCACATTTGTAAACCACTTTAAATCACACCCAACTAACAATAGAGTCACCTGCATGTAAC
>NC_089804.1:42252817-42297066 GCF_029633855.1 Hoplias malabaricus
GAGAAGAAAAGAGAGAATACATTTATGTTTATGTTTACAGCACTTACCGTTTGTAACGGGAGGAACGTGTGTAGCCCTTTTACCATTAAATTCAGACTGGAACGTTAGATTTATATTATGTATTAACTACATTACGCTGCCTTTTATATAACACAATCTGTGCATAAAATGAGGACAGACTGTTTTAATGAAATGTAGCTGGTACAAACGTTAAATGTTAAATTTTAGGCTCCAGGGTTTTTCTTTTTATTTTTAGCTGCTTGTTTGAATGACATGCCTCTAACAGCGTTTAAACCTGCCACATATGCACAGCATTAGCAGGTGTCATCTGTGCACAATGTGCAATTTTAGGCTTAAAGTTTATTTGTTTGCCACTTATTGTGACTGACGTGTGTAGAAGCAGATGCTAAATCACCCCTGACGTTCTTGACTTGTGACAATTTAAATAGCAACACGCTGTGGAAACTTGTATGAACCTATTCTTACAATCAGATTTGTTTCTGTTGGTAATAGTTGGTCATTCATTTGCTAAGGCTAAGGCTAAAGCTAAGGCTAAAGCTAAGGCTAAAGCTAAGCTAAGGCTATGATATAAACGTTGTTTTTTATTATTATTATTATTATTATAATTTATCTGAATTAAGGTACGTATTAAATAAAGCATCGCGTCTTTTCTGGTAAAAGTATTTCATATCGCAATTATTGATGAAAACATCCAAATTTCCAGGCATTTATTTTCATTTTAAATGCACTTAAATGTCATGGAAGGGTTTGAATTGCAGTGCCGTGGTTCTTTTTTTGCAGGTATCAGCGCTGACTGTGGTTTGTTGATATATTATTTTGTTTTCTGCTCTTTGTATGTTTCAGCACTGATTCGTATCTTAGTTTAAGTGTACGTATTTGAAATCTATTTAAACTGAGTTGGATGCATGTGTTGTGTAAGAAGACAAAGCAGTTTTGTAAGATGCTCTGAATAACAATGTCTACCAAGTGTGGTCAATGTAAATGTCATTGAAAAGAAACACTGCCATTCATAGACATTGACTGGAAAGTATTCTCTGTTAGAGGAGGCCATTTGTTTCATATCCGTGTGTTCATTTAGCCCTAAAGCTTCAGGTAATATTCAAAACTCAGCTATTGTCTTTGTTGCCTGTTTTAAAAAAAAAGCAAAAAATGATTGTGAAGTATCAGCCGTAAAAACGAGGGCTGCATCTCAAATGTAACCCTTCTCTGAATCACTAGCTTATGGAGGGGAGGGTTATATAAGCGTGCTGTACGTTCCTTTGGTAGTAAAGCAGCTGTGAAAGGTGACTCTGGTGCAAGGACAGTCTGGTGAAAACGCTGAAATCATTTTGCAGTCAAATATTTTGAAGTTGTCTCCCACAACTTCAATTAATGATTTTTATTTTTTATTTTTTCATCGTTATTCCATTCAGCCCGTGCTCGCTAAATATTCAAATATTTCTTCAATGCGGGGAGGAGGAATTCAGTGTTTGTATCGCGTGGAGCAATTAGTATTTTCTAAATGCTTTTTATTTTTTCAGCTAAGAGAAATGCCCATTGCAGTCAGGAGGATGTAGGTCTGCAAGGACACCCATGAATAGCTCACCAAAGCCCTGACTACAGCCCATTTAGCAGCCATGATTTCCAGAGGGCTGCCAAACCACGCTGTTACGGACACCTTGCGCATGCCTCACACTCTTGTAATTGCCGGGCGTCTGGGTCCTCCCAGCCAGTTCATTAAGGGAGTAAATATTTCCGTTCGGGCCGGGCCCAAAAAGCGCTGGAGGCCGGCCAGGGCCCCGAAGAAACCCGCAACTTAAACAACTATTACCCTTCCACCACCCTGCCAAAGTCTACCAGGCCTTTTGGCCAACAGCAACTCTCCGAAGTGGATGTTGGACGGTCCACGCTGCAGGTAACAGAGGCTTCTCTGTGCTTCCCGGACAATGTGGCTAACTCTAATGAAAATGAACAGCCGTTGCTGGAGTTGCGGGGGGAAAGAGGTGGCTGAAAGGCGAGCTGCTGTCGGATCAGAGGGCCAACGGACCCCCACGGGATGGAGCTGCCTCTGAGAGTGCAAACTCCCCCACACCCCCCAACACTCCAAAAAAAAATTATAAAAATAATAAAGATAAAAAAAGAAAAAGAAAAAGAATTCAGGAGTAAACGGGAAACCACTTTATTCAGCTTTGATTAAATGGACGTTTTGTTCAGCCTCTGTCCAGATGTTAAGTCTACGTATTTTACTTTTACATTCTTGGCACCGCTCCCGTATATATTTTGGATACGGCAGGGAGTATATAATATCAGTGGAAAATGATGCGGTCTGGTACCTTTTAAATAACATTTCCTCCGGGTTTTTTTTCTCAGTGCTGCATTCTTGTTTTTCTTTCCACGTTTGTATTTTATTTTGGAACAGGCCTTTTGCGAAGTGCTGTTTGGATATGTGCTGAAGAGAGTGAGGTCGAGGGGGTTCGGCGGGGAGGGGTGGCGTGGTCAAGACTGCATTCCCTACCTTCCCAGCCCAGGACCACCTATTTAACCCCCTCCTGTAAAAATATGGGAGATAATGAGGAGGAAGTTGAAGGTCCTATACTCAGAGGGGGGGGTCAAACGGTCATGCTCAAGGCTAAGTAGTGCTGGCTCATGTGTCCAGACGCTGGGCTCGGAGAGCTCGCCTTCATATTTCAGGCTCTGATTCACTGGTCTTGGCAGATCGGGGGATTACAGGGGAAGGATTTCTGAGCCCTGTTCTTGTTTTCCCTTCTTCATTTTTGATTTATTTTTGAACAAATACGAGGGGAAGGCGAGCAAACTGGACTGGGGAAAAGTTAATTGAGTCGTTAGAGCTGGGTATGCCTGAGGGACGAAGAGTAAAACTTAAAGCTTGCACAGCTACAGACATTCAGAGCTCACACACACACACACACATCGTAGTGTGTCAGTGGAGAGTTGAACAGAAAAGCTGTGTGCTTTTACTGTTGCTGACTTATATTACATACATTATACAGTGATTGCAAACTGAGAATATTGAATGAAAATGCATTTGCTCAGGTTTTAAAAATAAACTCTTTCCCATTTTTGCTTGGTTTAGGGTTTCAGTTGCTGAATATTATGAGGTCCAATATTTTGTATTTTTCATTTCATAATACAAGGGTCAGGACAGTGGTGGAGCAAGTAGTGTCGGGTGACTGTCTGTGAGGAGTGTGGTGTGTTCTCCCTGTGTCCGCGTGGGTTTCTTCCGGGTGACTGTCTGTGAGGAGTGTGGTGTGTTCTCCCTGTGTCAGCGTGGGTTTCCTCTGGGTGACTGCCTGTGAGGAGTGTGGTGTGTTCTCCCTGTGTCCGCGTGGGTTTCCTCCGGGTGACTGTCTGTGAGGAGTGTGGTGTGTTCTCCCTGTGTCAGCGTGGGTTTCCTCTGGGTGACTGTCTGTGAGGAGTGTGGTGTGTTCTCTCTGTGTCTGCATGGGTTTCCTCCGGGTGGCTGTCTGTGAGGAGTGTGGTGTGTTCTCCCTGTGTCGGCGTGGGTTTCCTCCGGGTGACTGTCTGTGAGGAGTGTGGTGTGTTCTCTCTGTGTCTGCATGGGTTTCCTCCGGGTGACTGTCTGTGAGGAGTGTGGTGTGTTCTCCCTGTGTCAGCGTGGGTTTCCTCTGGGTGACTGCCTGTGAGGAGTGTGGTGTGTTCTCCCTGTGTCCGTGTGGGTTTCCTCTGGGTGACTGTCTGTGAGGAGTGTGGTGTGTTCTCCCTGTGACCGCGTGGGTTTCCTCTGGGTGACTGTCTGTGAGGAGTGTGGTGTGTTCTCCCTGTGTCTGCATGGGTTTCCTCCGGGTGACTGTCTGTGAGGAGTGTGGTTTGTTCTCCCTGTGTCCGTGTGGGTTTCTTCCGGGTGACTGTCTGTGAGGAGTGTGGTGTGTTCTCTCTGTGTCCGCGTGGGTTTCCTCTGGGTGGCTGTCTGTGAGGAGTGTGGTGTGTTCTCCCTGTGTCCGCGTGGGTTTCCTCCGGGTGACTGTCTGTGAGGAGTGTGGTTTGTTCTCCCTGTGTCCGTGTGGGTTTCCTCTGGATGACTGTCTGTGAGGAGTGTGGTGTGTTCTCCCTGTGTCCGCGTGGGTTTCCTCTGGGTGACTGTCTGTGAGGAGTGTGGTGTGTTCTCCCTGTGTCTGCATGGGTTTCCTCCGGGTGACTGTCTGTGAGGAGTGTGGCGTGTTCTCCCTGTGTCCGCGTGGGTTTCCTCTGGGGGACTGTCTGTGAGGAGTGTGGTGTGTTCTCCCTGTGTCCGCGTGGGTTTCCTCTGGGTGACTGTCTGTGAGGAGTGTGGTGTGTTCTCTCTGTGTCCGTGTGGGTTTCCTCCAGGTGCTCCGGTTTCCTCCCACGGTCCAAGAACACACGTTGGTAGGTGGACTAGAGACACAAAAGTGTCCGTATGTGTGAGTGGATGTGTGAGTGTGTGTCGCCCTGTGAAGGACTGGCGCCCCCTCCAGCGTGTGTCCATGCCTTGCACCCAGTGATTCCATGTAGGCTCTGGACCCATTGCGACCCTGAACTGGATAAGTGTTACAGACAATGAATGAATGAATGAATGAATGAATATTAATATGTTAACAAAAACTGTACATTTAAAATGTGTAAAAGACAAAGATAAGCAGAAATGTTTGCAGAGAAATAACAAAAACACAGCCTTAATATTTTATGTTTTACATATTTCCCACATAATCAGTCTTTATAATAAATCTCTCTCTATTTAAAAATGTTCAGGGCAGAATACAAGGCCACATCCATCCACCTGAATTGAGGAAGTTACAGGAGGCTGCTTTGGTCAGGCGTCTTATTTGCTGCGACACAGACAAGAGGGCAGTGAAATGATTTGAAAGACTTGACCTTGTCCTCCACAGGTGGTTAAGTCATGAGAATAAAACAAGACGGAGGAAACTGAAAGACATGCGGTTCTGATGAATGGAAGTAAACAACCATCCGCCTCCATAACAGCTTGAGTACGGTGCGCTTCTCTGAAGGAGCGCGGCTCTCCAAATGATGTGCCGGAGATGAATGCTGAGCAAAATAAAAAAGTACATTGCGGAATACACGATAAGATCAAATAACGTCACATCTCCAGAATGACTCCTATCAGCTGCAGGTCTTTCTGTGACCAGCCATCTGTTTAGTTTTGTTTTCTCCCGCTTTTTTTTCAAGCAGATTGAGGCAGACAGGAGCGAAGGAGGGGAATAAAGATGGGGGGGTGGAGGGGGGGGGTGAGTGGAGACAGCTGCCTGAAGCTGAGTTAGCAATAAACACCTGAAACACAGCTCTCAACTTTCTTTTATTTGGAGTGCTAATGGAAGGCCTTTGCCAGGAGTGGGACTCCCCTGTGCATTTGCGTTTGTTGAAAGACTGTCTGTGCCTGCCACTCCAATTAAAAAAAATCCTGCAACCAAAGAGCGAGAGGGAAAGAGAGAGAGAGAGAGAGAGAGAGAGAGAGAGAGAGAGAGACAGACACAGAGAGAGAGAACGAGAACACAAACGGGGAGGTGGAGGGTGGGGGGGGGGGGTTCCAGAGGAGTAGCATCTGGATCCAGGGCTCTTTCCCAGCCAAGTCACAATTGTTTAGTCTGAAATGAGGAGAGTGTGAGGAAGGAGGGAGGAGTGTTGGGTGTTTCGAACAAGCTGGAAATGAAAGAAAGTGAGACCATAAGAACTTAAAGAGTATGTGCATTGGTTTTATCCCAGGAATGAGATGTGGCTAATATCTGTAGTAGACTGGAGGCAGAGCTGGTTAAAGCGGTGAATTCAGGAGGCAGCTACAGCACAGAGCACACTGAACATCTGTCGAAGGCCATTTTAACATACACCTAAGGTTTAAGGGGACATTACATAAGGGGACTTCATTTAGTGGAGACTTACCCTGACGTTAACCATAACTACTACTACCCTTTAAAACGTAATGATTTACATCACGGGGACATCATGGGGATTGTTGTCCCCATAAGGACTAGTCCCCACAATGTGATATATTCCTGGTACACACACACACACACACACACACACACACACACACACTACAGTACTTTATAGGACACTGCAGGCCTTATGTATTATTAGTTTCCTCAGTTTTGGTTGATGTTTTTTTTTTTTGTTTTTTTTCCATTTTATTCTCAGATTATCTCCTCTCTACCCACCCAGAGACCAAGGCCAATTGTGCTCTCTAGCACTCCCGGCCTCGGACAGCTGTGGCATCACCAGGGATTGAAGCAGCGATCACTGGATAACGGCCAGTGCTTAGAGTGCTGCACAGTTCGAGAGCCCAAAGATAAAAGCAACAGTGACTGGTTTTAAAATATTTCTGCCACAGCTGTTTATGCCAGTTTCAGTCGGGACAGCTTTCTGAGTCAGGGGCAATAGAAAAGACAGCCGATCGGAGCAGAGGCCATGTACATTATAAATCAATCTATTTCTAAGTGATAAGGAGAAGTTGGTACGGAAACGAGAGAAGGAGCTGCTGCCAGCTGTAGGTGAGGGGCACAGAAATCTAGAGGTGGTGAATAAAGAGAGGGTATTTTTTCGGCACTGAAACACACACACTTCTTTTGTAGAAAACAAGAATAAGTTAAGGATAATCAAGGGACAGTAACGCTGCACAATGCCATGATGAGGCCAGTTGTGAAATAACCCCGTCAGTGAGTTTGATCATGTTTAATATATGCATTAATTAAACTGCAAAAAACTACTGAGTTTGTGTCTCAGAAATGTCTGAATGATGCTTGACTCAGGCTAACTGATATGGGACCATGAAACTGGCTCAATGGGAGAGGGTATGTGTGTGTGTGTGTGTGTGTGTGTGTGTGTGTGTGCCTGGGAGGCATTTAGTGGTCTGTCTGCACGGCAGCAGGCCGAGCCTGTGGAACGCAGAGGTCAAGAGTATCTGACTTACCCCAGAGGCCCGCAGTCTGGGTCAGAGACCAGGCTCATATCCGCCCCAAACAAGCCACTTATAAACACCTCACACACACACACACACAGAAAGATGGGTATATTGTGCATTGGAGACTCTTTGGTTGATTGAATGCATGGGTCTATGTGTTTGTGTGTGTGTGTGTGTGTGTCTTAGTATAAGTGTATGAGTGTATAGCTGGGAGTGTGTGTGAACACATTAATTGCTGCTAGCATTCCCATGCCCCTCAGTTGCAGAGGAGATAAATGCAGGCTTTGTGGATGCACTGTGCAATCTTTGTGTGGGGGGTTGAGGACCAGCGGTTAAAAAAAAAAAAAACGCTGGCAGGTACGAAGGATAAAGTGGCTCACAAAACCATCTGCATGAAGAACGATCTGACCGCATTACACACTGGAGTGGTATGTGGCTGTATTATCGCCGCGGAAATGAGAAATGCCACGCTTTGAAAAAGAGCTTCGGCCCATTTCTGAAGCTCCACACTTTTCCACACTCTCAACCTGTTCACTTTCTTTGTTTTTTATTCCTTTTAGTTCCTTCTCGGCTCTGGCTCTCTACACTTTTACACACATTCTAAGAAGTGACTTTACATTGGAGCATGATACAAACAGAACTCCTACTCTCTTCTCCTCCCTCTCTCTCTCTCTCTCTCTCTCTCTCTCTCTCTCTCTCTCTCTCTCTCCTCTCTCTCTTTCTCTCTCTCTCTCTCTCTCCTTCTCTCTCTCTCTCTCTCTCTCTCTCTCTCTCTCTCTCTCTCTCTCTCTATCTTTGGTATATTTAGAATCACCACTTCTATATCGTTTGCATTAATATTATGACTTTATAAGTGAACACAGCTCCAGGGTCTTAACGGAACATCTATGACATGCTTTGGTCAAAGTACCACAAGGATCAAACACCGCTGCACCTAAACAGCCCTGTTCGGAACGACGTTTCAGCAGCTGTTCCTTTATTTAGAGAAAGAGCCACAGCTCAGTTCAGTGCGAGAGCCCAGGAGTGAGGAGCGAAGAGCAGAACTCTCTGGGTTTTAGGTGTCTTTACTATGTTCTCTTTTTTCTCCACATTTAATCAGTACTCATGAAGCTTCAAAGCATTTCTCTGCTCTTGTGGCTAATGCTGTGTGAGTTATTCACACACAGATCATACACAAGCTTCAGTAATCATGTTTTCACTCATGTTTTATTGTAATGTGTAAGAGAACTCAGGCACATGCCACATGTCTCATTCATTTCCCCGCTGTTCACAGAGAAAATAATCTGATCCCGCTCTCCCTGTGCTCTGATGAAACAGGTTCTTGGAGGATAATGATTTTTTGTGACTGTTTAAAAGTTTAATGAAGTAGTCCTTGTCTGAAAAAACAGGAGTGATCAGTGAGAGATGTTTCCATGTCACAGAGAGGCCGAGGCAGAATCCCAATGGTCTCCGTACACCCCGTGTAGGGCACAGTGTAGGTCATAAAATAACAATTTCCTCATTAATGTAGTACAGTGGATTCAAAGTTAATATATATTCAGATAAAATATTCATGTTTCCCTGTCGAATTAGTATCTAATTACTATCTGGGTGCCGTATTATTACTACATTGTAGGGAGCACATAGGCGCTAGGGCACCTGTTCAAATATAAAGCTGCTCCAAACATCAGCTTCACTGGCCTCTGATTCACCATCAGAGTCTGGTTTATAAAGATTTTACCAGCTCTGGGCTGAGGTCAATGACGAGAGCACAACAGATAACAATGACAGATAATTACAGTTATGAAAGTGGCTTGTACTTAACTCTTAGGGAAACAGAGGAAGATCTAAAAGTTAGTGAATGTTACCGGTATTCAGGGGCATGAGAAAGAGCTCTAAACATGCAGCAAGTTAAAGTTAGTCTCTGACTGTGTATCAAACTGCAGACTGCTGCACTGAATAGTGTATAAATATCAGAGGCAATTGCTCTAAGACTGCAAGGGAAGCTCAGCTTCCCCTAAAATGTCAAAAAATAAGTGATCAAATATATACTGTTGTGTGTACATGTCATTGAATAAATATACACTACGACGCGCTCAACTTTTGTTCAGAATCAGCTTCTTATCACTGGTAAAGACACGGCTTTCCTCTCAATGATTCCCGCAGCTTCACAGTGATTTTAACAGTGAGGACGCTGAGCGTCCACTGAGTTCAATAGCGAAGCAGCGAAGTGCAGCGAAATAAGACGAGACATTGGATAAACGCTGGGCTTTGTCCCGCCCATCGGACACTCAGCATCTCTGGGGGTCTATGGGGCAGTGGGCTGGCCTCGGCTGACCCGGACGCTCAGCTTCTGCATGATGATTGGATGATCTGTCTGAGGCTGAATCACTTTTTGATTGACAGCGAAATGAGCGAATCAGCGATCCTTTGGTGTAAAGATCCGTGGGAGCATTACATTTTCATTCTGTTCTGAGTTGAACCGGAGACTTTCTAAGTTCTCTTAGTGGCATTTTCTTTGTTAAAAACGACTAGCGAAAAATCGAGCTTCTATTTCTGGTAGGTTTTTTGTAGCTGCTTGTGTTTGGAGACTGACTTCTATCTCTCTTTCTGACTCCTATCGCAGTTTCTGTCCAGCGGGTGCTGCTGAGCCCCTCCACCGTCACAAAGCACTCACAGGCCGACACACTTCACATGGGCCAAGGCCGTTTAAGCAGCCTAGCTCTGCTGGCCATTGAGAGGACACTAGTCAAGTCCCTGGAAAAGACGCCTTGTTGGTACGACAGGGTCACAGATCATTTTCTTAAAAAGGAACGGAGGGTAGAATTTACGTATAAATAAACCGACACATTTTATGATGTAGGCCAAAATTGAGCTTCCCCTCCTTGAAAGACCAGCATCCGCCACTGGTAAATATATAGATATACCACCCTTATCGGTGTCTCTCTGGTGTAATATGTAAAGTTCCATAGTGTGTTGTTTGGGACACAGCCTCACTCTCTAACATTAATGTTAATCAAATGCTGTTCCACATCGTTATAAATGTAGTATTATACTGCCTTATCTACATAGGAATTAGCGTATAACTAATCATTTGCGTATGGAGTGGGTTTTGACTCAGCAGATATGCCCCCCCCCCCCACCCTCAATATCAGTCTCACTCCTACGCCCTTGTTAAGTAGGTACCCATTATGGTGGGCACAATACACAGTGATGTCACTTACAACCCATGGATACCGATTGGAATCCTTGGCCAAGACACACATAAAACTTTGAATAAGTCTTTAACTGGATTAAAAAACTGTAAGTCACTCTGTATTGGAGCACATGCTTGAAATATCATACTGCACAAAAGTTTTAATTCTTCCAACTTCTGCAGTAAGCTTTACTGGCTGGTTGGCAGTGCTCCTGTTAGTCCATTCGCTTCTTGGAGGCCATCAGCCCTGGCCGAGCCTCGCAGAGACCGGCCAATTAAACAGAGTCCAAGGGATTAGCCTTAATGGCGGTAGGTAGCTGTTACTGTTTAAAAGGGATTATCCTGAGGGCAATAAGTGAAGGCCTTATTACAGAAACGACACCCAGGCCTGGCACTAGTGCTGCGCCAGTGCCATCTGAGAGTTGAACGCCCACCCAGACAGTGCCCAGCTCCTTATTAAACAGAGAGAAAGCACTATAGCTCTTCGGAAGTGCTTCCAGGCCCTTCGGTTCCGTATTAGCACTGGTTGATTTCTCTGCAGGGCTCAGCGGAGGTGAATTAAGTCCGTATATTTCTGCTCCTTAAGCACTCCACTGATAGAGTTCCTCTACTGGGCTGGATATTGATCAGAGGTTTGGGACGGAGGGCAGGAGACAACTTTATGAAGTTAAATTACCTTTTTAAATCCCTCATTGGTTGATGAAGATCCTCTGAACTTCTGTTCTTAGTTTATTAACATCGGGTAAAGCAAGTAACATGGCATTAGACTCAAATATAAAAAGGGAAAAGGAAGAACTACACAGTTGGTGCTGATGTCCAGTATTTTTCATGTACAATTTATACAAAAAAAAAGTAAAATTTCATGTGTAATAATTAAACACACATCTCATAGGTTCTTTATTCTTTTTGGGGAATTTAAATAAAACACGGCACATATTTAATCATTTATTAATTCGTTCAACTTTTGGAAATGCTTCAAAGTGTCTCAGGGTCATGGTCCAGGTTTGGATCGTATCTGGAATCATTAGGTGCAAGCCATTACAGACTCACCCAGTCACTCTCACTCTCACCCCCCAGACAATTTCACACAGCCATTCCACTTACCAGCGTTAGTTGTTTTAACTGTAGGAGGAAACTGAAACACCCAGAGGAAACCCTCAGAGACACAGGGAGAACACACCAAACTCTTCACAGACAGTCACCCCAGTAGAGGACTGAACCCAGGACATCAAGGCCCTGGAGCTGTCTGGCATCAACACTAGCAGTTACTCCTCATCACCACCCTATTTTTTAATTTATTTTAGTGTTTTTGTTTTTATGTTTTTGTCCAACACATTACCTCGGGAATAAAAAATATATGTACATATATAATTTAAAGATTTACATTATATATGTGAATGTTAAAACCTTTTTTTGGTGTTTCGTTTAACTGTAGTTCATAATTAAATGACAAATTTGAACCGCTCTTTTGTCACAGTATGTGTAGTATTAAAAGTGACAATTGTCATTTTATTCAAAAGTGTCCGTAGGTGTGAGTGAATGTGTGAGTGTGTGTCGCCCTGCGAAGGACTGGCGCCCCCTCCAGGTGTGTTCCCGCCTTGCACCCAGTGATTCCGGTTTGGCTCCGGACCAGAATCATTAGGGTCACAGACAATGAATGAATGACAAATATATGTTATTTATTTGTGGACTAATATTTGCAGAGAAAATGACGTATCTTAATATATTACTTACAGGATGTGTTTATTTCCTAAGTGAAAATAATTAAAGAAAGCATGTAGCTTATTTACAGTGCAACTGTATTTGCTGAACCTGAAACTGCAGCTAGTATTTCTAACTGGATTAAGCACCTTTAGCAGAGCAATGCTACACACCACGTGCAACTCAAATGTTCTTACATCGGCCTTAGAGACTAGCTTTAACTCACCCGCCACGGTATATGGGCCGATGTGTGTTTTTGGGATTGAGAGTTCACCTTCCAAACGTGCTAATCTGAGCTGATCCACCAGGTTGGAGGCTTACTTTGTCAGACATTTGCTCCTTGTATGATTCAGAGCTTCAGGAGTTCCTCAGACTTCCTATGGCAGCACCAACAGACCTATGATACACAACTGGACAGTGTCCTCCTCCAAGCATGTTGAGCTGCCACGTGGCGTTGAGGTCGTAAGAAGCTGTGGCTGGCTGCACATGTTTCAAAGGAAGCCTGTGCTAGCTTTCACCTTCCCAGCTTGGCAGCGTTGTGTTTGGGGGAGTCCTGGACTCCAAGCTAGGGGCTAGAATTTTGCAATTATTCAATTGGGGAGAAAGTGGGTAGAAAACTGTTATGTTAATAATTCATTTTACATAGTGCACTAGCAAATGTTTCTCATAACTCTTTGCCTTAGCCGTGGGGGGGAAATGTGCTTAAATATAGTCCCCTTGTAACCATCGGAGAGCTCTTAAGAACACCACCCAGGCCTGTTTTTACATCAGCTTCTTATTACGCTGTGTAACCGAATCAGATTCAGCATGAATGAACCAGTGCTATGCTAAAAAGTGGTGAAATTGAATGTCTACGCTAATGTTAAAAGGCTACCGCATGTTCAATTCTGCCAAATTGGAAATAGCCAAGGGAGGTTAACGTTATACAGTTAACCTTCTCACCCGAACTATGTATATGGTTAAACATGCATGCATCTGCCCGGGCAACCACCAGGAGAAGAAAAATGGCAGAGTAACTGAAGGCTCAAAGGGAGGGAGGGGAGAGAGAGAGAGAGAGAGAGAGAGAGAGAGAGAGAGAGAGAGAGAGAGAGAGGGGGGTAATGGTCCCCTGATGAAATCTGATAAAAAGCAATTGAGCTGAGACATGCGTGCTGCCTGAAGCCACACCTGAACTGTGCATGTGTGTGTGTGTGTGTGTGTGTGTGTGTGTGTGTGTGTGCATGTGTGTGTCAGCCTAATAAGCACAGTAGTCAACAGCCTTACAGACAAGTAGCAGGGGAGTGTGTGTGTGTTTGTGTGTGTGTGGTGGCAGGTTGGCTTGCTGGGGGGGCTTACAGGGGTCTTGCTAACTAATGAAGCGGAGAAAATTAAACTGGCCTCTTTTTCGGCTCCTCCGGGCTAGTGCCAAATCTAAGCACTTGACTAGAGTTTCACATTCACATTCGCTCAGGTCTCATCAAAGAACACACACACACACACACACACACGCTAAGGTATTTCTCCCTGAGGGAGAGCGCTAAATAATTGTAAATAATTACAAGCGACTCTGGACTCACACGTGAGTGTGTGTGTGTGTGTGTGTGTGTGTGTGTGTGTGTTTGCTCTTGTATATTTACTGGTCTCCATCCGGAGAACAGCAGGTACAGTTGTTAGAAACAAGCTAGAAATTGATGGCTTTCTGTTTAAGCTTTCTGTTATCCTTCATGTTTCCTGTGCTTTAGTTTTGTCCTCGAAAGGCCCCACTATGACTTGGGTCACCAGTCTGATGGCCAGTTGGTACTGATGGCTGGAGGTTGTGGTCTGGTTAAATCTCATTCTGCTTGTTGATGAAGTGTACCAGCCTTGTCATTGCATCTCTCTCTCTATCTCTCTCTCTCAAACACACACACACACACACTCACACACACACACATATACTGATGAGGTCCTAATGAGGGTGGAATAACTGGGTTTCTGTTCTAATTTGCATAACAAATGTAAATATGTATTTACATCTATCCACATTTCCAATAAAATCAGCAGCATATTTATTCATTCATCTTCTGCGATTGCTTTATTCTGTTCAGGGTTGTGTTGGGTCTGAAGCCTGTCCAGAATCACTGAACACAAGGCAGGAACACATCCTGAAAAAAGTTCATCACCAGTCCATCACAGGACATCACACACTCACCCGGTCACTCACAACGTGTATTTGGAACGTGGGAGGAAACCAGAGCACCTGGAGGAAACCTACTCAGACACTGGGCGAACACACCAACCTACTCAAACTCAACCTAGGACCCTGGTACTTAAAGCTGTGTGAGAGCAGCACTACCTCCAGAGCTAATGTGCCACACTAGAGCATAAATGAACCTGTCAGAAATTGTATAGTTATAGTTTAAAGGAACACTACGTAATATTTTTACTATAGAATTAGAGCTTAAAACTCATTGTGATGCTCCAGTGATGGAGAAGAGAGTCACTGTTGCTCCAGGCTCAGCACTGCAGAAACAGCACTATGTAACTCTGGAGGAGGGTAGGAAACCAATAAATGTTTTTTTTTAACATTTGATATCTAGTGTTCTGTATGAAATAAGTTCTCAGATGTTATTTAAAGTCTTTTTGGAGCGCCTCTGTTGGTGAATTAATTATGAAATATACAGATTTGTGACCAAAACGGCTCCCTGTCTAGTGCCTTACTGTATAGCACAATGCTAATGGTCACTGCCAAAATTTGTAATATCACAACAATGAGCATGATACATAGGGGAATTATAACCTTAGGTCTTGACATTGTATTAAAACAAGTCTGTGTGTGTAGAGAGGCGGAGAATGGGCCTGACGTTAGTTTGAAACTGCGAAGGGTGAAAAGCAATTTCTTCTCTTCCTCTCCTCTGGAGTTAGGCGCTGGTCTGTTCTTCCTCAGGGGCGACACAAATAACACAGCTGTCACAGCCAGCATCTCCCAGGTCCACTTTATCTCTCGCAGTTCGGCAGAACCAGGCCTGACCCCTATTTGCAAAGGCAACCCAGAGTGTGTTTATTGCCACAGCAGTTTTTCCAGCTACAGGAAGCAGACTCCGACCTGGAAACATACACATAAACACACTCACACACCACTGAATGTTATTGGAAATGTGTATAGGTGTGACGATTCAGAACATTTTTCATTTTGATTTGCCTTCTGGGTTTTTTCCCCAAGTTTCCTCTTCAGTTTAGTCACTGCCAATTCCACCCACTCAAGTCCACCCTGCTTCCAAGCTGAGGAAATCAAGATTAGCACATACTTCTTCTGAGAGAGCTCAGATCCTTTTGAAAAGCAGCTCACCATGCTTGGAGGAGAACACTGTCAGGTCAAGCATGTGCCTAGACAAGCCTCGTTCAGAGTTTTGAGAAGACAGGAAGGGCCCACTAAGAAGATCGAGGCCAATTATGTTCCCTTGGAGTCTGAGATACGAATGGCTGTGGCATTTCTGGAGTTTGCAAATGTCACAGATCCCTTATATTATTAATTTACTGTGAAAATGATGCCGTAGCCAGGAATTAACCTCTTTATTTTTTTTATTTGATCTTTGACCTCTGTTACGTGATGTGTTATAGATGTTGGGAATGCATTTGAAATGTGATAAAGATGGCTGAGCAAAGCTGAATATATTTTGAGCCTTATTTATCTTTAATACAGTGATAGGAGATATGGAAGTACACAGAAACTGTGATCATACTCTATTCCACTCTGCACAGCATGAATGTGCACACGCCGTAACTCCCCTATCAGCACATTTTTGAAAAACAAAGTGCCAGTCGATTTTCATCAGCAGGAAAATCACCAGGGGGCCTGCGTAAATAGGTTAGCACAATACTTTTTTGTGTTTCTCACACACATTTTTGAGAGTGAGCATTACATTTCCCACAAAAGCACAGTCTATTTCCCATGCTTCTTAAATTAAAATTCTTGTTTTGTTTTTGTTTTTATTCACTGCTTGTTCTGTGATGTTTCAAACAGAAACTATAAAATTTTGTTTGTTGAAATGGAAATGTTGTTTGCAGAAGCGGTGAAAAGCCTGAAGTTGATTCTATGGTCCCATCTATCTCTGTATTCAAAGGTCGTTTGAATCGATTTTTGATTTCGATTCAGAGTTTGACACCCTCCAGCTGTGTATTTTGAGGCACTCTTTGTTGGGGAGCATGCTCTCTAGCTGGATGCTCCATATAGACCGGGATTTGTTTGATTCCTGAAGAGAAAGTCACTTTTATTTCTCTGAAAGAGGTTGGAGGTGTTTCGGAGATCTTTGTGAAAGGTATTTTTGCAACAATGGTTTTCTATTAGGCGCCTGATTGCGATCAGATCTGCCGCCATTGTCCCAGATATGAGATCAACTGCAAGCAGAGCGTTCGCTCCCTAACGACCAACAAGCACGTGTTATTTCTGCAGAGCAACTCCATTTTGTGGGCTTACAGCTAACATTGTGGCTCCACAATATCTGTTGTCTGCCCTTGTGGTGCCCTTATATTTTCTCTTTTGTGCGTGTGTAACTTGGGTGCACTAAGGTAGACAATTGTTAGCGGTAAGCGTTTTCTTTTTTTTTTTTTTGGGGTAATTGCTGTTGGAGACCTATTGGGCTGAAGACATTGATTTTTTCCCCTGTTTTTGAACTGAGGGGGCCTTGTGTGTTTGACATGAATCAAATCCCCTCCCCCTCCGCTTCAACAGGTCAACCTCGTGTCCTCATCAAAGCAAAAAATTAAAAGAAAGAAAAGAAGTGTAGAATGCGACCGTAATGTTGTCATTCATCGCCAGGTCTTTATGTTCTGGTACAGAGCAATGCGTTGTGTTGATCTAAGAAGAAAAGCATCAGTGGGGAGCAATAGAAATCATTTGATGTGGGGAGAATTGAGGTGCTGCATATTTTTCCCACTCTGCGTCCTTGTCCTTGGTCAGTGAATGGCACATATAAAGTTTATGACTTTTTTTTATTTCCAAATCAAAACATGCTTTTTTCCAGCAGATCAACATTATTTTTCTTCATCTGTTTATATAAATGAGTCCTGGCTTTTCTGGAGCACCTTCATTTAGAACCGACACACACTGGACATCAACACATGACCCGTCCAGAGCACACTGTTTTTAAATTAATAAATGAAATGATTAATATGACTCATGTTACATGGTGTACACACAGTTTGCAGTGTTTTCACAGTCATTACCTCAGTCCAAATGAAAGGAACTCCACAGAGCGGGACCGTTTGAATGTGTTAAACTTCCACGCGGCATTCAAGCCTCAAAAAGTGTGGGGGGGGGCCAGTCAAGGATCAACTTTCACCCTTAGGAGCTGTCCATTTTCTTCTTCTTCGCTGGCATCTGCACCATTCTGTTGAACGATATTCCTCTCCATTACCGTCCAAGCACCACGAGCCATCCTCGTTTCCCCTTAACCACAACAAAAAAAAAAAAAGTAGGGGGGCAGAGATCGGTAAGAGAAAGGAAAACTAGTTTGAAATGGAAACCTGAGAGGAATCGGAGTAATGGGCCAGTGATGAAATTTGAGAGAAAGCAATTGAGCGCAAGCATGCGACAAGGACAAAGAGAGAGAGAGAGAGAGAGAGAGAGAGAGAGAGAGAGAGAGAGAGAGAGAGAGAGAGAAAGCAGGACAGCCCGGGCACAAGGGACCAGTGCTATTTAGCAGCCCACCGGCACGCGGCTTGGAGGGACCCTGGGCAAGTGTCTTAAAAGGGCAGGTGTGTGCTCTGTGGCGGCTGTCAACCCTCTCCAGACGGGGCCAAAGTTATAGAATCTGAAATTAAAGCTGCCTCCATTTGAACCCCAGGCCCTCGACATTCATCTCTGATTTTATTCTGCTGATAGACAGGCCGGCCGACGGGAGTCAGAATGGACCGGTCTGTAGAGCTTTTTAGTGAGGAGGTCACCATACTGCTCCCTGGCACTCTCACTTTTATTATGGCTCACATTTGCTATCTCTCTCTCTCTCTGTCTCTCTCCCTCTCTCCTTCTCACAATATCACTCTGAACTCTACTTGAGAGGGAGTGTATTACTCTCCTTGCCAGGACATTCATACCTGCCATTAAGGATTGGTTATTTTACGCTCACTGCTTATTTGATCAGAAACACCTCCCGTATAGATACACTGTGTAGGTTTACAATTACTGAATGCAGTCACCAATTGATTGACAGTGTGTCAAAGACTCTCTGCTTCATCCATGAACAGAAACAGACCTCCACAGATCCGCCAGCATTCTGATACTTTGATGTAGATGAAGATACACCTATACACTCCCAAAAATACTTCACCGTGGTGGTACTATATATATATATATAAAGTTAGCTGGTGTAAGTGCCTCATAGCAGCAAAAGAAATAACATTAGCTCTATCTGAAGCAGAGATGTAGTTCCCAGTGTTTCAGCTCTGACCTGCTGCTCTCAGCGCAGCCATAAAACAAACTGCTGTAGAACCGACTGATGGACAGACTCTGGCGGCTGATTGGCTAAATGAAGATGACGAGCAATGAAGAGCAGTGTTCTCTGTTTAGGAGCCATGGAGGATCTGACCCTCGCTCCGACTGAGAGAGAGAGACCTGCGTGTTTCTGTCTCAAACATAAAAGTGTGACCTCGAAAATACAGAACAATTACAGCCCCCCTACAACAGGTCTGTCGACGTCCATGGGCCCCACTCTAAGGGACCCCAGTAAGCGGCACGCTAGTAGAAGCCCCTCCGCACTGAAAGCAGGCTACTTATAGTTCCTTGTGACAGCAAACAACTGGCTAGATATCAGGAACTGTGGAGCTGGCCCTTGCTGAGATCAGCTGGAGATCAGCCTTGTCACTTTCATCACGGCTCCCCCAAGCTCTGGAGAGTCCAGCCTGGGAGGAGGAGTAGAAACTCTTGGTTAGAGATGTGCCAGATTATAGTTGGTCTGTACCTCTGTTTGGAGGAGTTTGTGGGCTGTGATTCTAGGGCACTTTCTTTTTCTGTCCATCAGTGCAGAAACGTGCAGTTAACTAATGCCTGCCCCATTGTTATAACACGGTGGAGCTAGCAAAACACAGCCCGGCAATCTTAGTCTGTTTCAGCCTTGTACGTCTCCTGGGTTGGAGTTGAGATAAAGAGAGAAAGCTGAGAGAAACCAATTTAGTTTGTCTTTTGTTTTGCAGAAAAAGGAGTTGCGTTTGACAGTCTGGGAGGACATGAAGGTTGTTTTTTTGAGTCTAGCATTGTTAGCATAGCTGCGCTTCAGAACACTGCAAAATAAGAGTCCCCAGATAAGTAAACACAAATTCTCTTTTTAAGGCTTCAGCAAAGCTAGCTTGATAAGCAACCGCCTCTTTGATACGGCTTTGTGAAAACCAGTTAGAGCCGCTGGAACCACATTTTCTCCTGGAAGCACAGTAGAACCTGTTCGTCTGAATGCAAAAACGCTCAGCCTTCTTCTTCTTCTTCTGTCCTCTTTTCTAACATTTCATCTTTGTGTATGTGTGTGTGTGTGTGTGTGTGTGTGATGACAGCTGTAAATAGGTAGCCGTCTTTTGTAAACCGTCCACATTTACGATAAGGCTTGAACAGAAGACTGTGTCCTGACACTTTTGTCTAAAGTTACAGAGACTACATTCAGTAAGAAACAATGAGGCCTTGCTGTGTGCTGCTGTCCTGCCTGCTGAGCTCCTCAGCTGGAGAGCTCTGCTCAACTTATCTTCATTCCCTCTCTCTCTTGATGTCGTCCAATTAATGTGCCGCACTGGAAAATATATTGCAATTAGATGGAGAGTCCTTAGTAATGAACTTTTCAAAGCTGTGTGCTTGATTTTTTTTATTAATCCAGCAACTTTTCTATGTAAGGCACCTCAGTCCCCTCGTTGGTCATACATTGGTCATAAACCCCTGGTGTGTAATCCTCAAAGCGGGTATGTCTCACTTAGCCAGAGCACAAATGCCAAAAACATTTAGGAACGATAGGATTTTTCAGATTTAATCAAAAACACTTAACACTTATTAAAAATAATATTGTTTCCTCACCATTTGCTAGCTCTCTGGTCTGTTTGCACTTTGGAAAAATGTCCGCTGTTGGTATGTATCCCTGGCTCAGTAAGTGTGGTGGGGTGAAGGGTCTTGGGCCAATATGGCTCAGGTGTTGTCTCTGTGCGTCGCACGGAACACATCATTTGGAGGTGCTTGGGCGGCAGAGACTTCAGTTGAAAAGCATGAAAACAGATGAGAATGTTGTACTATTCCTGCTCAGGAAGTGTCTAATATTGACTTATTTTTGCTGCTACAGGGAACGATTGTGCATGTTCCCTTTAAGCTCATATGCTCCATGTTATACGCTTAACCTGCGATTACCCACGCTGTGCATGTCTGACTTTACCCTTAACAAGTGTGTTGTATTGTACTTCAATTTCTTTCATTATCAGAGAAATCACGTTTCATTTTTGTTTTTTTTTTACTATTATTTTAAAAGAGCAGAAGGTGTTTTATTGTGCACCTGTGTTTACTCTGTTCTGTATGTAGTTCATGTCTATGTTAAGACTGCATGCGTGTGTATGTGAGAGAGCATTTTGTTTGGATGATCTGAAAGAAAAACACCTCGTCCAGGCCTCCAAGATCAGAGTTCTCGTCTTTCCACGCTTCGTCTTTGTGCTGCGTTACTCATAGTGGTGTTGGTTACTGGCCAGCAGCGATGTGCATTGAGCCTCCGAAGGAGAGTAAGTGTTGGGGGGGAGGGGGGACTTCACCTGGGCCATGGCAGCCCCCGTGGCTGCTGGGCCTTTCTTCTTTGTGGAGTGTGGACAGTAGCCCAAGGCCTGTTTGTTGGGTCACCAGCTGAAACCCAGCCCTGGCTTCTGATGCTCTGACAGTGGCTCAGGGGTTATGGTTTTTTGTTCCTGTCTTCTTCTCTATACAGCTCCCAGAGACAAGTGTGTGTGTGTGTGTGTGTGTGTGTGTGTGTGTGTGTGTGTGTGTGTGTGTCCGCCCACTACACTGTATTTGTTTCTGTGTTGCCAGTCAGCCACTCGCCCGTACATTATCAATCCATCTACGTAAGTCTAACAGCTCCCATTCTGCTCTTAATGACGGTAATGTTTCAAAGCCATATGGCACACGCACAACTGACATATTAACATATTCTTTCCCCTTCATATATCATTTAAGTGGCTTTTATGGTTTACTGCTATTATTGATTTAATACTTTCTGAGCTCTTAGTGCGGTTCTTTACAGTGAAGTATGTTTACTACAGAAACAGCGAGAATCACTTTCCATGTTTTTAATTTTAATTTTTACACATTTTCTACATTCATTTATTCATTTATCTCCTGTAACCACTTCATCCTGATCAGGGTCTTGGTGGCTCCGGAGTTTACAGGGAGTCACTGGGTATGAGCGAGTGTCACATACTTTAATAATATGAAGTATCCGGTGACTCACAGACAGTCACCCGGAGGAAACCCACGCAGACACAGGGAGAACACACCACACTCCTGCGGCAGAGACACTACCAACTGCTCCACTGCATTGCCCTATATAACATTTTCTTATATTATAATTATTAACACTATATACAGTATACAGATATTATTTATTGATTGATTGTTGCAGTGGGTCCTGGATATTGACATTAGCTACAGTAAATAATGCTAGATTTGTTAAATAAATATTGACAATTCTTTTTATTCTTTCACACACTGACAAACACATATTTAACAAAACTGGATTTCAGGACATAGACAGTTGTTTACTTCACTGCAACAACTTCACCCTGAGCATTAGAATTAGTCACTGATGTGTCCAGGCTCTTTCCAGACTTTTGAAATCCTGGCTTTTATTGGAGCTGTAGTTTGATAAATTTTAAATAATAAACAGTAAGTGATATCAAATTTGTTTAGGAAGGAAGTGCCTGCCAGTAAGAATGAGTCATATCCTGAGGGATATGAGAGAATGAGGGAGACAGGGAATTTTCCCCTAACGGGACACTTATATAGGAGTGTGTGTGTGTGTGTGTGTGTGAGAGAGAGAGAGAGAGAGAGAGAGTCTGCGTATTCTGGACCACATCTCTACATGAGAGATGCTATATGTAATTATTAGAAAGCTCAAGCTAGTAATGTCACATCTGTAAGACAGAATAAAATAAGGTGTGTGTGTGTGTGTGTGTGTGTGTGTACGTGGCTGTGAGTGCATGAAAGGAACTTTCCAGGATGATCTCACTGTTTATCACATGTTTATTTCTTCCTCTGAGGAGACTCCTCTGCCTCCCACTCCCTCACACCCACCAACACGGCTCCTCACAGCTGTCTCTTTCAACAAATCGCCCCAGTGCACTCACACAGACAGCCTTCCAAATTCCCTACATGAGGCTCCTGTAAACCGCTTGTGCTCATCATTAAAGGTGTAATAAGTAATTTTAGCCCCAGAACGTAGCATAGAGGATTTCATTATAGAGCTCATATATGTATAAAGGGCAACACAAAATTAGACAATTAATCAAATGGGTCTCTATTCTACGACTGAAGCAGTTTATGTTTCATAGAGTGGGTCCCTCACATAAAGCACTTTCCGACCAAAAGAACTGAACTGGTTCAGTTTGGGTTTACACCAGTCTTAGTGAAACCAAGGATACGTCACAGAATATGTCACCAAGAGGGGGCGCTGCACAGTGGCAGTAAACAGAAGTGAGAAGACGGCGGAGCGTGTAGACGACCTGCAGACGTTTGTGCTGCTGTTACAGATGTTTGTCTTTCTCTAAAACGCAAACATGGATCAGCTTTTGGCGAGAAGAGAACATCGAAGACTACAGTCTGCGCTTGTCATGAGTGTCGCCATCACTCCATCCTCATGTAACTAGCCACGCCCACAGACGTCCTCATGATTCGTGCTGAAAAACCTACTATTCTTTGGTTCCTGCTGCAAACTAATTTTTCAGGTTTTTGTTGGTGGAAACTAAATGAAGCCTGTTCCACTTTGGTGGAAAATCACTAATAGAGGCAAGCATATGCATTATTTAATGTCAAATGAATGGCCATTTTATAACATGAGTAAAAAACACTGAGAAAATCCATTCATTCATTCATCGATCTCATTCCGATCATTGAGTTCAGGGTCATGGTGGGTCCGGAGTCTACCCGGAATCACAGGACACAAGGCAGGAACACACCCTGGAGGGGGCGCCAGTCCTTCACAGGCAACACACACACACTCACACATTCACTCACACACTCACACCTACGGACACTTTTGAATCTCCAATCCACCTACCAACGTGTGTTTTTGGGGGGAAACCGGAGGAAACCCACGCAGACACAGGGAGAACACACCACACTCTTCACAGACAGTCACACGGAGGAAACCCACGCAGACACAGGGAGAACACACCACACTCCTCACAGACAGTCACCCGGAGGAAACCCACGCAGACACGGGGTGAACATACCACACTCCACACAGACAGTCACCTGGAGGAAACCCACGCAAACAGAAAGAGAACAAACCACACTCCTCGCAGACAGTCACCCGGAGGAAACCCACGCAGACACGGGGTGAATACACCACACTCCTCACAGACAGTCACCCGGAGGAAACCCACACAGACACAGAGAGAACACACCACACTCTTCACAGACAGTCACACGGAGGAAACCCACGCAAACACAGGGAGAACACACCACACTCTTCACAAACAATCACCCGGAGGAAACCCATACAGACACAGGGAGAACACAACACACTCCTCACAGACAGTCACCCGGAGGAAACCCACGCAGACACGGGGTGAACATACCACACTCCACACAGACAGTCACCTGGAGGAAACCCACGCAAACACAAAGAGAACAAACCACACTCCTCACAGACAGTCACCCGGAGGAAACCCATGCAGACACGGGGTGAATACACCACACTCCTCACAGACAGTCACCCGGAGGAAACCCACGCAGACACAGAGAGAACACACCACACTCCTCACAGACAGTCACCCAGAGGAAACCCACGCAGACACAGAGAGAACACACCACACTCCTCACAGACAGTCACCCGGAGGAAACCTACACAGACACGGGGTGAACACACCACACTCCTCACAGACAGTCACCTGGAGGAAACCCACGCAAACACAGAGAGAACACACCACACTCCTCACAGACAGTCACCCGGAGGAAACCCATGCAGACACGGGGTGAACACAGCACACTCCTCACAGACAGTCACCCGGAGGAAACCCACGCAGACACAGGGAGAACACACCACACTCCACACAGACAGTCACCCGGAGGAAACCCACGCAGACACAGAGAGAACACACCACACTCCTCACAGACAGTCACCCGGAGGAAACCCACACAGACACAGAGAGAACACACCACACTCCACACAGACAGTCACCTGGAGGAAACCCACGCAAACACAGAGAGAACACACCACACTCCTCACAGACAGTCACCCGGAGGAAACCCACGCAGACACGGGGTGAACACTCCTCACAGACAGTCACCCGGAGGAAACCCACGCAGACACGGGGAGAACACACCACACTCAACACAGACAGTCACCCGGAGGAAACCCACGCAGACACAGAGAGAACACACCACACTCCTCACAGACAGTCACCCGGAGGAAACCCACACAGACACAGAGAGAACACACCACACTCCTCACAGACAGTCACCCGGAGGAAACCAACGCAGACACAGAGAGAACACACCACACTCCTCACAGACAGTCACCTGGAAGAAACCCACACAGACACAGGGAGAACACACCACACTCTTCACAGACAGTCACCCGGAGGAAACCCATGCAGACACAGGGAGAACACACCACACTCCTCACAGACAGTCAACCGGAGCTGTGAAAGAGAGACTACTAGGTGGTTTATATATATATATATATATATATATATATATATATATATATATATATATATATATATATATATATATAACTTACAGTACATTAGCAAAAGAGAGTAGTACTGGGATTGTATGGTAGTGGTATGAGATAAGACCATGGTCTGGTTTCTTACAGAGTTATATAGACACTGTTAACACCATGATTACTAATGTAAACAGTTACATATTTGTGATATGTTGCAAAATAAAGTTGTAGATGTCGGCCAGGGTCTTTTAGATCTTGCAGGTCTTTTAGGTCTTTCACAGGTACAAACACTGGCAGGTATATGCCACAGGGTGGAACCTGCTCTCTTCCTTTTCAGTGTGGTTGTACGCAAATAAGTGTGTGTGTGTGTGTGTGTGTGTGTGTGTTAGACACTGGGTTAGAGTGCTGATAAGATCGAAGTTGCTCATGTTTGCGCAGTGTGAGATTGATAAGCTCTGAGCTACTCCCCCGAGCCTCAGGCTGCACTGTTGACTAAACACCAAGAGAGCACTATTGAGGGAAGGCAATATTTCAGGAGAGGATTTACCCCACAAACACACACACACACACACACACACACACACAAAAACAAATAGGATAAGTACAAACTAGAATTCATCATTCGCTGGAAAATTCTCTCTCTCTCATTCTCTCTCTCTTTGTCTCTCTCTGTATCTCTCTCTCTCTCCCTGTCTGTCTGTCTGTCTATCTATCTATCTCTCTCCACACCCACCCTCACCCCCTCTCCTTCTCTGGGTAGGTGGGGGGTGTTGTAGTTATTATAAGGTGAAACACAGGTCAGAGTCTTAGTCATCAGACAGTATCGCCCACCGTGTAAATTACCCAGCTTCACATTCACAGGTGTGCTTCAAAGGAGTCCAATCACAGATGGCCAAGGCCAGGTAAGGGTTAAAAACTTTCAGTTTTGTGCAGGAAGCACATAGCGCTGCAGCAGTAATAAGCTAGTAATAATCAAATTGTTCGCAACTTCAGAGAAAACAGAGCCATTTTAATGTTAATGTAAAGTAGATCTGGGCCATTCCTATTGGATCTTTATGAACTTCCACACAGTGTCAGGGGGTTTGGCACATGCTTACTCTGAGACTCCAAGATTCTTCCATGAAGTAATCTGCTCAGCACACTTGGAGGAGAATGTTAACTGCCATTTCTGCCTGATATATGAGCTAACATTTGGCTTGTGGATCATTCTCAGTGCTGCAGTGACACTGACGTGGTGGTGGTGTGTTAGTGTGTTGTGCTGGTGCAAGTGGATCAGACACAGCAGTGCTGCTGGAGTTTTTAAACCCCTCCGTGTCTGGACTGAGAACAGTCCACCGACCAAAAACATCCAGCCGACAGCATTCCGTGTCACTGATGAAGGACTAGAGGACGACCCACACACACTGTGCAGCGACAGATGAAAGATTTGTCATATGTCATGCTGAGATCAGACTACACAATATTTTTCTGATTTTCATAACATTCACTATGTCAGATTAGCCCTATAAATTAGTGTGAGAGTCTGTTGAAACTACACGTTTAACACGGACCAATCGTCGTTCGTGTTCTTGAATGAGATCAGAGGTCATCGGGGAGGCGGGTCAAGTTCCTGGGACAGTGGAGGACTGTCTCCTGCAAAGACAACCTGAGGTAATGTGCTACACGTCCAGAGCATTTCCTCCATTTTATTCCTCCCGCTTTCTCTTCTCCACGTTTACATATGTGCACCTCACAGTGCTCTGTCCTCCTATTGGTCATTGTCAGGAACATGTCATAGGAAATGTCAGACTGGGCCTACTTTTCCTCGGGACGTTGTGGTGCATCCTACACACCACATCGCTGATCTTTGATTATGTCACACTCCCTGACTATTCCTCACCCCCGATGTTCGTTTTTGATTCCAACGCTGGAAATGAGCCAGTTATCGTGTCAAAATCGGACTAAATTTGTGTAGTGTAAACCCAGCATGAGACTATACCAGTTTATTTACAAATACAACATGATTAAACGCAGGGTTTTTTATATTTAGATATGTAGCTTGCACAAAGCTAAATGCTAGCATATAGACTTCATTTACTAGCTAGCTAGATTAGCTTTGTAGCACCCGTGCTAAATTAAATAAACAAATTTCTACCAAACAGGTCTTGGCTGACCACATTAGAGATAATACATTTATGTCTATTTCTTTAGATTTTGCTTGTGTAGTTGGTTCAGGAAACTCCAGCAGTGTGTTGATGTTTGTGTGTGTGTGGCTGAATCTCTTTGCCTCTGAGCTCCAGGTAAACAGCGTCCTCACGTCTGCCCTGTCAACTCCAGCAGCTCTGAAGGGCAAGGAGCCGGGGCAGAACATCTGTTTAACAAATAGCGCTTTACAAACAAGCGAGACGTACACAGAAAAGACGGCATTAATACCTAATAAACCCGCTACGCAAAAAGCCCTGCCAAATCCGGGGCTAATCCGGCTGGAGGTTGGCTGTGGAATGAAAAATGAGTGTGTTTCCTTTCTCTTTTTTTTTTTTTTTATTTTTTTTTTTTTGCCTGTCATACGTGTCAGGGAGAGCAACATGCTTGAGTGTGTACAAACACACGCATGCACATGCACACCGGGACAGTGTGTGGAGGTCGTGGCTAGCTGTCAGCTGGCCGTCAAGTCTTAGAGCTCCCTGTCTGGTGTCAAGAATAAGGCCTGGAGCAAATGTACAAAATCATACACCCCCACCCCCCCACCAACCCCACACCCCTCAATGGAGACAGCTTGCTGCATCTACCGGGGGGCTTTTTAGGAAAGCCTCTAAAGACCCCCAGAGGGAAAGGCCATCAAAACAATTTGGAGGAACCGCGAGCATATTGTCATCCTTGGGACCTTCAAACAGAACATCTCAATGGACTGCCCATGGACTGGAATAGAATTGAAGAGATGGGGGTGGGGGGGTGTAGTCGGTTAAAGGGAGGAAAGGAGGGAGGGAGAAGAGGGGGATATAAATATTAAACAGGAGGGCTCTAATAGAATCCCGACCAACGGCGGGACAGGAGGCTGTGGGCCAGAAATGCAAAGCGGAGGGATGAATAGGGCATTTGCATAGAGGGAGGCAGGCAGAGGAGCCACTTAACATGTGCTCATTAGGTGTGAGTGAGTGTGCAGTCAGCTGGGGATAGCCATGCCGTTTCCACAAATGAAGATGATTATAATTGACTCTCCAATGAGGGGGAAATAAAGGGAGGAAGAAAGGAAGAGGAGGTGGAGGAGAAAAAGGGGTGAGGAGTGGGGTCTCTCCTGCCACCGAGTGCCATGTTTGGTCCCCAGGGCTGTGTGTTGGTGTGTGTGTATGAGGAAGTTGGTATATACATGAAAGGCCGTGCATTCTAATGGCGGAAGATTAGGAGTCAAAGCGTCACGTCAGGTTGATGTTTAAACCATGTGACAGAGGCAGTCGATAGATGCCACCGAGTGCAAATTCACTCGAGCCTGGCTTTTGTTCACATCACGGCGTGGCAGTCTGAAATCTCTGTTCCTAGACCAGTGGAGGAATCCAGAACTGATAACACCAACAATACACTGCAACCACTGACTGTTAGTGAAAAAACAATAGGCTTTACTTCAGTATTCAGATGTTTAAAAATAAGTCACACCATAAAAATGGACGGATAATGGTCCGTACACATTTACAGAGTCCCTCAGGTGACATGGTTGTTGTTTTAAAAAAGGCATGGCCACAAAATAATATACTGAGGACACAAGATAATACATTGAAGCCATGAAAAATATAGTGTGGCCACAACATAATATATAAAGGCCACACGTTCATATAGTGAGGCCATGAGATAAATTGAGGCTATGAGATCATATACTGACCATATACTACATTTTGTGGCCTTAATACATTACTTTGTATACAATTTATGTAAATTTTGGCCTCAATATATTATGTTTTGGAGCTGGTTATGTTCTTTATTGGCCTTAACATATTATTCAGTGGACACACCTTATTAAAAAAAACACTATGTCACTTTAGGGGCTTCGTATCTTCATCATTCATTGAGCTACTGCCACATCATTTATTTTTGTAATAATATTTATTCAGATTTTGGTCCTAGGCTTTGCCCACAATACCATCCACATCCAGCCAGCACCTACTTCCACTGCTGCTACTGACGAGCGATGAGTGTAAATAAGGCCCATGTCACACACACAGTGAGCAAGACCCGAAGGCTTCAAGCCATAGATAGCTTTGGCATTATCTGGGATTGAACTCCACTTGGCATCTCCTCCATTTGGAAGGCGATGAGATCATTAAAAGACAGACAAACAAAAAAAAAAATAAATTAAAAGCTGCTATTATTATATTTTAAAAAAGAACACCTAAAGTAAAATGTTAATTACAGTAACAGCATCCTAATACACAGAGGACTGAAGGAACACACACACACACATTTACGGTAACTCGCTCATTCCTTCACACACACACACACACACACACACACACACACACACACACACACACACATGCACACACACACACACACACAGTCAGAAAAGCCTATTTTTGGCACTGGGTGTAATAGCTTAGTTTGCCTGAAAGCAGAATTTGCCCATTTCTCTTTGTCTCCCTAAGCCTTCAGCATCTACCTGCCCACTTAGCCGGAGATCGTCATATCATCATACCTTTAACGCAATCTCCGAGGATTGCCCTTATTAATGCAATCCCACTTCTCCAAGCAAAAGAAGTCTTCCCTCAGACTCCGATAGAGGGCTTTGTGTCTCCTACTTAATGCCGCCTCACACTGGGACGAGCTGTGTTTTGCCTGCTTTGACTTTAGCTAGTCCTTGCCTATAGCTATGCATACAGTAGGAAATTAAAGCCAGTCAGTGCATTGCCTTATTGCCACAGCAGCTCAGAGAAAAAAAGTGCTGTTTAGTAGAACAGAAAGAGGGTGGAGATGTTTGGCTCTTCCTCTGTATGGTTGAATATCAGTTCATTCTGTACTCTCTGTGCTGAAGGAGTAACTTTGTTAAACCTAAAGTTTGATACTTGAGAGGCTGGAGACTTTGAAGACTTTACATTACAATTACTGACTACACACACGACACATCAGCCATAACATTGAAGCCACGTCCTTGTTTCTACATTCATTATCAGTGTTATCAGCCCACTAACATTACAGGTGCATTTTGGATTTCTATAGTCACAGACTGGTGTCCATGTGTTGCTCTGCATACTTTTGTAGCCTCCTTTCACCCTGTTCCTCATCGGTAAGGACCCCACAGGTCCACCACAGAGCGGGCGGTATATGGTGGAGGATCATTCTTAGCACTACCCAGCAGTGATAGTGAGGGGTTTAAAAACTCCAGGAGCCCAGCTGTGTCTGATCCACTTGTGTTAGCATAACACAAACTATCACCCTACCGTCGCTGAATTTACGTTAGACCGGGAGGAGATTTGGTTTTCCGTTGCATCTTGGAGACATGAATACTTTTACACTCAAATGGCTCAGATACGTCTCCTGAAGTGCTTTGAGTGATCTGTTTTAAATGCATCTTGGGTGAATTTACACTTGTATTTTAATGTAGCTTGGTCTCATCCAGATATTATCCTCATACGCGAAACAGATGAATGTACCAGGTGCAAACAGGGTCAGAGGATGTGGATGGTGTCCACTTGGTTCCAGTAGAATACAAGACGGTAGACACCCGAGTAGATTATTCAGCCAATGTAGGTCTAGGTCTACAGAGGTTCAACTGTGCAGCAATAGCTTTTATAATCTCCATAGAAAATCATTCCAAATGAAATGGGATTCTCTGGATTGGCTGCACACAGATGTAAGCCTAATGTCACCAAGCTCATCACAGAGTATCAGAAAGATAGATGTGAAACCTGCATAATCGGGCTGTTGAAAAGTGGAGCTGCTTTTTCTGGGTTGATGGAGCACTGTCCAGTATTTCTGGATGAGTTTGAGTGCTGTTTGTGATCCACGACTAATCATCTAAGCATCAGTACCTGACCTCACTAATGCTGTTGGGACTGAATTCAATCAATGCTATCAGAGTCTTGTTTAAAGTATTTTCAGAACAGTTACAGATGTTAATACCCCTGCATCCAGAAGCAATGGTGAACGAGCAGACGTCTACCAACTTTTAGACACTGGGATCCTGAATTTTCCTATTTTTAATGATGCTATATTTCAGAATGCAGGCCCAGAAATGTGGAACACACTACTGTTCTGAGCGGAGTGCGGTCCTTAACCTCTCAACCACTGCCATGTTATTCAGTTAAGAATGAATAAAAAAAAAAAACAGTAGGAAAAATAAAAACATCTGAAGAAGGTGAAAGTGCTGATGACCTTCAGTGGAGATGGAGCAGTGGTTATAGATGTCATACTGTTAAACTAAACTCCGTGGATTAAAATGTAGAGGAACATGAAGCCACTTAGCACTTGTAGAGAAACTAGAAAAATTTAGGCCATTAGTTGTGGACCTTTAAGCTAAGAACGCCACAGCTGAGGAAACAAAGAACATGGATAACAATTTTAAAATGAACTTCTATTATTAAAAACGCAATTTTACTTATTTGTTTTCAAAGAAGAAAAAAGGTGAGCTGCTACAAATGGTTCTTTGAGCGATGCCATAGAAGAACAACGTTTGGTTCCATAAAGGACCATGTTTGTTAAAGAGATGTGTAAAGAACCTTTTAGAAGTTTAAAAATCAATCACTCAGTCTAAAGGTTATTTACCCATTTAAACTTATTAGCAAAAATGATTCTTTACGGAACCAAAAGTGGTTCTTCTCTGGCATCGCTCACAGAAACTTTTGTAGCACCTTTATTCTGAAGGCTCCTGACATTTTAATTCAATGTTGTGTTATTATTCAGCTCAAGCTGCTTTTTGACTACGGCAGCCAATCACAACCAAGGTCATTTACATATAAACCATATGTGACATATGGTTTGTTGACTAATCTTCTAATGACTGAATGACTACTAAGAATCATTGGTGAGCAGATGTCTTTAAACATGGCCGTGTAATGTATGTGAGCATCAAAGGCAGATTGTGATTGTGACATCATCAGAGGTGGGCAAATAAGACACAGTCTTAACTGTGACAAGTAACCTTTATTGGGCAGAAAGGAGTAAGTGAACAAGCAGTAATTTCAGCTTGGTTTATGGCAGGACCAGCAGGGCCCTTATCCACTATTACCCTGATCTTCCTGAGGGAGGATACTGCTCTGCCAGTGTCATTCGCCATAAACCAAGGCCAGTACACGTACAATTACAACATAAAATATCCTAACAAAGCACAAAACAATGCTAACAATAAGGGAGGCTGCCGAGCATGCTCCAATAACTGACGCCCCCATGACGATATAAAATAAAATGTGTGATTATTTCTCATTGTAAAAAGTACAACAATATGTGTCTTCTGCATTTAACCCATTTGTGGCAGTGAACACACACACACACACACACACACACACACACACTAGTGAGCTAGGGGTAGTGAACGCACACCCAGAGTGGCTAGCAGCCAGCCTCAGCTCCTCGGGAGCAGTTGGGGCTTAGGTGTTGCTCCTTCACTCGCACCGCCACCAGTTTTACAGCCAGTCAGAGGAATCAATCCAGTCCTAAGCCCTCTTCACCAACCATTAGGCCTCGGCTACACCATCAAATGTGGACCAGATGTGGAAAAATACAATCTATAAACCAAATGGAGCTCATGAGCCCTTTTATAGATGACATGGCGTCCTCAAAGCTAGGCCCACAGCCAGCAAATTATTATTATTTTTTTTTTCTACATCATGGGAACTTCAGCCAAAACAACAGGTCACATTGTCAAAAGAGTTTAGTTAACACAGGAGGCTGCTTTCACCTTCTGAAAAGGCGATAACTGATTTGTTAGGAGCACCACCACCACCATCAGCCTCAACTGTAATGACTAGCGAGTGGGGCCTTAGCGGCCTCTTCAGCTTCTCCCTCGGTGGAAGGCTTTGTGAGGGGACGCCTGATAAAGAGACGCTTTGTAATAGCCTGTTTGTAAATAGTCTCGTTTCTCGTCGGCAGTGTAAATAGGCAGTTTATTTAACAAGTCAAATAGGAGGAACGGGCGGAAAGTGTTTCTTTTTCTTTTTTTCCCCTCCCTCTCTCTATTCTCTTCTTTAGCCCGCGCGGTTTAGGGTATGATAATAACGGAAAAATAATAAACAGGGCTGGAGATAACGGCCAGGCAATTGTGGGAGCAGCCGTGCACAAGCTAGCAAGCGGCTTTGTAGCGCTTAGCCGTGGAGGGGGAAAGTGTGTGTGTGTGTGTGTGTGTGTGTGTGTGTGTGTGTGGATGTTAGTTGTTGCAAAAAAGAGACGCAGTTATTTTGCATGATATTAAAGACTTGAAAGCGGCTAGGAATTGAGGACAGGGAAGTTGCAAGCCATTTAAGTCGACACTGTAAAGAGAGAGAGAGAGATACAGAGAGAGAGAGGGAGAATGGAGGGAGGCATAAAAATGTAAATAAAGGGATGCTAAGTTATCTGGCTAAGCGCTGTCAGGCTGCCCATTGTTTGGGGAGGTGATAAAAGGCAATTTCCCGCTTCCTCTGTGCCGCCACACGCGCGGCGCTTAATTTGAGGGCCATTTTCTCTGACAGTGTTGACAGTTTCTACATATCTCTCCCCCCTCACCCCCTCCGCCCCCCCCCCTCACCCCCCCACTGCCTCTGTTTTCTTCTTCTTCTTCCTCTTCTTCACAAAAAAAATCCGCCTGTTGTATTTGCGCTGCTGTTTATTAGTCTATAACCCTCTTGTATTGCATGTTCCTCTCAAGGCTGTAACAATTGCCTTGCCATGGGGGCTTTTAATACCTGTCAGCTCCCGCCAGTGTTTCATATTCAAATTCCCTTGTTGGGGAAGATTTGTTGTGGTTATTTTCTTCACCCTGTCTCTCTCTCTCTCTCTCTCTCTCTCTCTCTCTCTCTCTCTCTCTCTCCCCTTGCCCTTAATCTTCTTCCAAGCAGTGTTGTGCCTCCATTTGAGGTGACACGGAGAGTATGGCTTATCATGGGCGTGTGAAAGCGATCCCATTACGCTCGCTGGAGCTTTCAAGTGAGCTTGTACACAGGATCAGGGGGAAATAATTGACACGGATGCTCCCGTTCCCCCCTTGTAATGCCTGCCTGCCGGTGCAAATCCACTCCGAGAGCTCTTCCAAGTGCCGGAACGCTTTGGAACTTCACAGCAGCTACAAGTAAACATGAGGGCTACGTCGCACATGTTACTTTCCAGAATCATTAGGCACCATCACCTGGGTTGTTTTATTTGTGGCTGACTGACTGTTTACTTACTTATCTTCAGGCCACGGTACAGTGACCCAGCATTGCCCAATAAGCACCAGCATTCTCACGCCAACACTTGTCTTCATGCGCTTCAGGCGGAGGACTGACAAAGCCAAGTGAATTATTGTAAATGAAGGAGACCGTCCTAGAAACTGCTAACACTTACAACAAGTACATTCCTAACCGTCTAAGTGCTGGCCCTATTTTCCAGACACTGCAAGTTTCCGCACCTCTCTTGCTCATGCTACACAAGCTAGATATAGAAGAGGTAGCTGTTAGTGCTCTCCTCCAAGTGTGTTGATCTCTACAGCGATGAAAATATGTGAAGTAAAGAAAAAGCACATTGTATTCCCAATGAATGTGGAAACATCCAGATTAAAAACTCCATGGCTGTGTATGTACTGTTCTTCCAGCTGAGGTTATCTGGAGATTAAAAATATAAATAGGTTCTACATATTCATCTCATTCACAAATATACTTTTTAACAGAATCATGCACTAATATGGAACCTAAAAGGATTCTTCAATGGCACTGGTCGTTTTCTTTAGAGTAAGGCTCATTAACTCAGTGCTTGTTGGATGTCTGTGGGTGTGGTCTATAATTTTAGATTAACCACTGTATTTTAAAAGACAAATAATATGTATTTATTTATTTATTTTAATTAATTTATTTTTTGTTAAAAAAAACTCAGCTCTCCCTACAGTAGCAGAGTGTAATTAACTTTTGTAGTTTAATAGTAGAGTCCTGAAATCAAGTGGGGGGCATCCTACCATCCTCCAAAATGTACATAGTGCCGTTTCTGCAGTGCTGAACCTGGAGTAGCAACAACAGAGACGTCATTCTCTGTATTATGAGTCGGTGAATGATCACGGTGATTCTGAAGCAGTAATTTTAAAGGGGAAAATGCTACCTAGTGTTCTTTTAACTTACCATTGTAGCTGCCTTTAAAGGCAGTGTTTCTCAAGCCTGGATCACGACTATCATTTAATCTGATTCTGAGTTGAAGCGTTTGGGCTAACTGGAAGATGGGGAAACCAGGTTCTGGGAACTTTAATGACTCAACAACAACAGGGAAACAATCTTGTTAATTCTTGAAGAACTTCAGTTTATGTTTTGAGGTTAAGGGAGGGATAATATTTTGGTCATTCATTCATTCATTCATTGTCTGTAACCCTTATCCACTTCATGGTCACGGAGGGTCTGGAGCCCACCCGGGAACACTCCTTGGAGGGGGCAACACACACCTACGGACACTTTTGAGTCACCAATCCACCCACCAATGTGTGTTTTTGGAGCGTGGGAGGAAACAGGACGAAACCCACACTGAGGCTCTCTCTCTCACCTGGATACACAGGACTCTAACCTGTCTACAGTTTCAATAGCATCTGCCGACACAGACTCAAGGCCGGCGTGAACGTGGGTTGTTATAGTAACACAGGAGGCATGGCATGTTTGTGGGCCTTCTCAGAACTATACAGCGGCACCTACACCGCATCATCAATCCCCTTTTGGAAAGGAGCTGAATTGTGAACAGATCAAGTTTGAGCTGGATAACTCAAAAAGGCTTGGGAGAGGCTCCCCAACACCTCTGTATATCAGCAAACTGCATTCAGCCGATCAGCTCCTTCCACAACAGAGCGACGAGGGAAAACTTTGCTAAAGACCCACCGATAAAGCCCCACTTTAGGCCTTTGTTGAAGGCATGATAAAGGCTCAATTTAGGTCTTTGCTAAAGACCCATTGATAGCATGCTACCATCTGTGGAGGTAAAACAAAGTGGAACGTGACAGTCTTATAGGGAAGGTGTAGGAGCGCTATTCTTCAGTTAAGCCACAATGTGGAGGCGGCTGCGTAAAGACATAAGATGTCCGACTAACTTATTATTATAATCTAGCACCACTGTTCCAAACGGGAACAAAGGCACCTGGCTATATCTGTTCTTCTCTTTTATCTCTTTGAACGTGGCACTTTATTTGGGTCCCGGGTCTTTTCTGTGGTTTATTTATTCTACGGCGCTATTGTGTGTGTTTTATTTTTTTCCCCCGTGACCATTTTTCCAAGATAGCATCGGCCTGCGGCGGCTAAGTCGAGCCCAGGTTTTATGACATCACGCGTGACAGGCGATGAGACACGCAGTCATGTATGAAACATCGAAAAGGATTGAGACGTCAGCCAGGGCCTTGATACGGCCGAGACAGGCATGGCAGAGCTGTGGCTAAGAGATTAGAATTAGAAAGAGCAGCTCATGCTTTCCTCTATCCACCCCCGCCCCCTTCCCCAACTACCCCCACCCCCGTACCACCTCTCCACATGTTACCTCTGCGTGTTTATTGATGTACTTCAGGTGTCACATTCACTCCTGCTTATTCGTCTTAACTAACGTTTACACAAGGAAATTAGGCAGGTTTGTTTCGCGCCAACTTAATATTGTTACACAAGTTCGTCGCCGAGCCGCTCGCTTTATCAAACAGCCCCCGATTCTTGTGGGAATATTTAATCACCCAATGCCGACTGCCACGCTACATTTAGGTGTAATTTTCCTCCATGCAAAGGTAATTTGTTTCAGTATTACAAATTAATTAAACACTAACAATGATGGAGGATGCTCCGGAATTTGTAATGGAGAGCTCATACGCCGGCACAGATTGATGGAGTTTCCCCTCTCCCATGTGCTGTGTCGAGTCCCTTTCTACTTTTCTCTTTTTCCTCCCTATTTCATCCCTTTCTTCTCAGCCCCAGATGCCTTCCTCTGCTTCCTGGAGCTGAACACATTTGCCCATAATTCCCACATTGTGATAGTAGATGTTATCTTATGATTGGGGAGGTGGTAGGTGTCAGCGGTGTGGAAGCTCGGATCCAGCAATCGCTCCTCCTCACTCTTTGACGAAATGGAGGGAACGTTAACGGCAGCCTGGTGTGAGACTGTTCTGTCATCTCCAGCTCAGAAACTGGACCATCATTATCTGCAGGAAGGCTGTGAGACTTTGTGGTCCATGGAAGGCTTTCTTTTTGATATGGCTTCCCTGGTCAGGTTTAAACAGCATTTCTGAGGCTTCTCTCTAACAAGCTGGCGGTCTCTCTCACTCATAGCTTACTGTTGTATCTTACAATTAAATATATCATGGCTTTGCGTTTTTAAGCTGCGGTCCGTTTACCGATATTTAAGTCGGACGTTGAAGCTGGGAATGACGTCACAAACGAGTCGACCGCGTTACAGTTAAACGTTTAGAAAACAGGACGCTGTAGGTTTGCTCCTGTTGCTCATCGTCAGCGATAAAACGGCGCATTTTGAAATATTTTACGCCTCCAAACCCCATGGAAACACGTGGGGTTGATTTAATGAGACACAAATAGATAGAAGCATTAATAAACTGCAGGATACTACTGCTTTTACACACTGTTTATATGTGGGCAGCCATCTTGGATTCTGAACTCATGGATGGTGAGGTTCCCCTTACTTTCCGAGCAGGAAATTCGACTTTAAACTTATAAATAAATTACACAGTTTAGACTTTATTACAACTTTATTACAACCTTCATTCCAGTCCACATCTAAAAACACCTTTTTGTTTGTTTGTTTGTTTGTTTGTTTGTTTGTTTCTCTCCCTGTGTGAAATACTCCGAAGATGTACTGTTGAGAGTGATTGTGTGAGTGGATGAACTTTCCTCACAGATACACATTCTTTCAGACCCACAAGCTTAGGCCGCCTCTTACACCTGTGGATTATTGCAGCTCTGAAGCCAGAGTGAAACTGGATTCTCACCTATTATTTAGTGGAAACTTTAAATAGCCTGTATGTTAAAGCTTTGGTTCTCTAGCAGAAATGGCGTGGTTGTTAGGACTCCCTTTTTTTTCTTTACCTTTTGTTCTTTTTTTATGAAAGTGGAACATACATAATAACCATTTAATGGAGAAATAAACCAATAATGGGTGCTGTCTGGATTTAGCGCAGTGTTGTACATGTTTACAGTTAAACAGTAGGAGAATGACAATAATATCTTTAAAATGTTAAAGGTTAAAATGATTATGTGTCTGCATTTCTCCTTAATCTTTAATGAAAACGAATGGTTTTGGAAAGTGCTGCAACAGCTGCTGAAGATAATGATCTTACTTCTCTGCTCCTGATGAAATTGATGAGTTCGGTTGCTTGTTGCAAGCTTAATGGTGTGTGTGTGTGTGTGTGTGTGTTTGCATGTGCAAGTATTGTGTATGATGTAATGTAGTGATATCTGTTTCAGTCAGCAATAATGATTTCATTGCACAAAAACCTGCTTTTACTTTTCACCCGCTTTATGGTGGAACATCTGCAAAAGAGAGAGAGGGAGAGAGAGAGAGAGAGAGAGAGAGAGAGAGAGAGAGGGAGGGAGAGGGAGAGAGAGAGAGAGAGAGAGAGAGAGAGAGAGAGAGAGAGAGACCAATAAAACAGTTTGTTTTAAATGCCTTAGTCAGGCCAGGACTTGCAATGAGTAAATGAGTGTGTGTGTGTGTGTGTGTGTGTGTGTGTGTGTGTGTGTGTGTGTGTGTGTGTGTGTGTGTGTGTGTGTGTTTGTGTGCGTGCGTGCGTGCGTGTGCATACACACTCCCACAGTGCATATCTGTGGTGAACCCTCGGTCCTCAGTTACTCATTGCTCTTGTCCTGTCCCTGGAAACCACACTGTAAACCTGTAAGCACTAATCCCAGCCCAATGCAAACAATACTCCACTGTCTTCCCATCACCAGAAACATGAATCATCCCCACCACACGACGAGTGATATCTCCAACCATCAACACCTCACCATTTACCATAAACGCTGTACAAGGCTGGCTAGACACCACAGATATGTTTGAAGTGGAAGATCTGTGGATCATCACTGCTGGAACAAGTTCCCCAAACCCAGCTTTTTAACGGAAAGAGACAGCAGCCTTAACTTTATGTGGAAGTAAGTTAGCGGCCTTGCTGCCCGCGCTCTCTCATGACTCGGTGCTTTAGATGGCAGTGTTTTGACATGAAGCTAACTGCAACCAAACTGCCTTTTTGGACACTGTCTGAAGACTGCAGTATATTACAACATTGATGGGTTAACGAAATGCTAATGTATTAAAACTAATCTACCTTATATTACAGCACAGACACGTAGCTGGGTCCACCACATCGCTGTTACTCTCTGATATTTGCTTCTGGTGAGTGGTTTCTAATAATGCTGACACGTAGGATTAAGGGAAATAGAAGGCAGTGAAGGATACATCTACACTGAACAAAGGCAGCTATGAAGGCAGCATTTTATGCAACCATTCAATATTTACATCTGCATCCTCCCTCAATATATCGCCATAGATAGATAGATAGATAGATAGATAGATAGATAGATAGATAGATAGATAGATAGATAGCATCAGTGTATAGTATATTTATTATATTTATATTTTTAGAACAAGTTTCTCACACACAGTGTAATGTCATGTTTATCATGCGATGACACCAAATATAAAAATGAATTGTGGCTAATTATTGCATAATTTTCATTAGTAAATTCCATTCCATTCTCCCTGTGTCTGTGTGGGTTTACTCCAGGTGACTGTCTGTGAGGAGTGTGGTGTGTTCTCTCTGTGTCTGCGTGGGTTTCCTCCGGGTGACTGTCTGTGAGGAGTGTGGTGTGTTCTCCCTGTGTCTGCGTGGGTTTCCTCCGGGTGACCGTCTGTGAGGAGTGTGGTATGTTCTCCCTGTGTCTGCGTGGGTTTCCTCCGGGTGCTCCGGTTTCCTCCCACAGTCCAAAAACACACGTTGGTAGGTGGATTGGCGACTCAAAGGTGTCCGTAGGTGTATGTCTGTGTTGCCCTGTGAAGAACTGGCGCCCCCTCCAGGGTGTGTTCCCACCTTGCGCCCAATGATTCCAGGTAGGCTCTGGACTCACCGCGACCCTGACTTGGATAAGTGGTTACAGACAATGAATGAATGAATGAATAAATGTTTAAAAGCTGAATTGTATTAAAAATATATATAAATAAATAAAAAATAGATAAAAACAAATCGCACTGTGGACATGCTGCAGAACTGCTTAATGCAACGTTACATAAACTGAGGTTTTGTGGTTTTGTGTAAGGCTATGTACGTCTTCCTGAGGCAGGAGAGTGGAGCTTATCAGATTATCATCTGTTTACAGTAGGCGACACTCAAGGCACTGACATCACAACTGAAAAAAGAAAATTTTGCTCTGTGCCAAATCTAACGAAATGGTCAAATGAAATATGAATGCGCAGGGTCCGTAAAACTAATCTGAGGTCAGCATGATGAGGTCATGTCATGGAGGTGTGTTTCTTCAGTCTAGCACCACTCATCCCCTGCAGCCCACGCAGGCTTCTATCAGAGAGCAGCTGTGTTCCCTCAGGACCCAGAGAACAACCCAAAGCAAACATGCTGAGAATACACACACCGGTCAGCAATAACATTAAAATAACCCCCTTGTTTCTAAACTCATTGTCCACTTTCCCAGCTCCGCTGACTTTATAGCTTCACTTAGTTGTTCTACAGTTACAGACTTTAGTCCATCTGTTTCTCAGGACGCGTAGTTAACCCTCTTTCCCCCTGTTCTTCAGCGCTCAGGACCCCCACAGAGCAGGTGTGATGTGGTGGTGGATCATTCTCAGCGCTGCAGTGACACTGACGTGGTGGTGGTGTGTTAGTGTGTGTTGTGCTGGTGTAGAGTGGATCAGACACAGCAGTGCTGCTGGAGTTTTTAAACCCTGTGTCCACTCTCTGTCCACTCTGTGAGACACTCCTCCCTCGTTGGTCCACCTTGTAGATGTAAAGTCAGAGACAGTAGCTCATCTGTCTCTGCACAGTGTGTGTCGGTCGTCCTCTAGTCCTTCATCAGTGACACAGGACGCTGTCGGCTGGATGTTTTTGGTCGGCGGACTGTTCTCAGTCGAGACACTGAGGGGTTTAAAATCTCCAGCAGCACTGCTGTGTCTGATACACATTAACACACTAACCACGGTGTCACTGCAGCACTGAGAATGATCCATTCCCAAATCTACTCTGCAGAGGTCCTGAGCACTGAAGAACGAGGTGGCTTTAATGTTATGGCTGATCGGTGTATATTGCTGTACTCTTATTGTTAGTGTATGAACAATGTTCTTTTTCTCATTATGGCACTGTTTAAGTTTTATGTGAGTGATTTACTTTGGCTCTGAAACAATGCTGGACACAGAGAGCCAGAAAGTTACTTTAACCTTTGAGCATGTCATATGTCATATGTCATAAGGGCAGCGGAGTTGTTCACTTTTATTTACAAAATCATATCAGGGTTTTATAAGCCTTTTGTTCTGTGTAAGCTCTGTTATCTTTATGAACTGTCTAGGAGTTTTGGCCTGATATTAGCGCTGTCTTCTATGCCTTATCATTGCAGCTGCTCTGTAATAATGCAGTTCAACATGGAGTTGTGTAAGCATGTTTATAAGAGTGTACTCTGTGTGTGTGTGTGTGTGTGTGTATGTGTGTGTGTGAGAGAGAGAGAGAGAGAGAGAGAGAGAGAGAGAGAGAGAGCGAGAGAGAGAGAGAGAGAGAGAGAGAGAGAGAGAGAGAGCGAGAGAGAGAGAGAGAGAGAGAGAGAGAGAGAGACCATTACAGATAAATCACATTCTTTGAACAAACATTGCTCAGTGACAGGAGGCCAAAACTACGGAGGTGAAAGGAATGTTTTCTGAACTCACCAAAAAAGAAAACAGACCCGTCTCTCTAAAGCTTCCTCTAGCAAGGTTTAGAAGCTTTTGTGAGGGCTGCGTTTTGCTGTGTTTCCTATGTGAAGGAAGAGGCCGATTAGAGATTTTTAAAATACATTTCTTGCAAGAAGTGTAGCAAGTTTTGCACAAATCTGCACACAATCAACATCCTGCTGACCGTAGAGCCACCACACATCCACTGTGTCTCAACACTTGTGACTGAGTAAGCTGTCTACACAGGCATTTACAGTTACTCTTCAGAGTGGAAAAGTATACTAAACTAGTGCTGAAATATTTCATATATTTATGCTATATTTTTAAAAGCAGGGTTTTGTACTCAATCGCTATTTATATGCAATTTAATTATATTAAGTCACACTTTCATTTATTCATTCATTGTCTGTAACCCTTATCCACTTCAGGAGGGGGCGCCAGTCCTTCACAGGGCAACACACCCACTAGCACATTCACTCACACACACCTACAGACACTTTTTGAGTCACCAATCCACCTACCAACGTGTGTTTTTGGACTGTGGGAGGAAACCGGAGCACCTGTAGGAAACCCACGCAGACACAGAGAGAACACACCACACTCCTCACAGACAGTCACCCGGAGGAAACCCACACAGACACAGAGAGAACACACCACACTTCTCACAGACAGTCACCCGGAGGAAACCCACACAGACACAGAGAGAATACACCACACTCCTCACAGACAGTCACCCGGAGGAAACCCACACAGAAACAGAGAGAACACACCACACTCCTCACAGACAGTCACCCGGAGGAAACCCACACAGACACAGAGAGAACACACCACACTCCTCACAGACAGTCACCCGGAGCGGGAATCGAACCTACAACCTCCAGGTCCCTGGAGCTGTGTGACTGCGACACCTACCTGCTGCGCCACCGTGCCACCCTTAAGTCACACTTATATATTTATAATAATAATTTATTTTCCCAATTCCTCTAATAAAATGTAAGTATACTTCTCTGCAAAACTGAACTATAAAAACATGTTAAAATGTGCTTAAATTATTAATAAATATAAAATAAAAATAAAATTCAGTTAAAAAAAGACCACCAAAATCATGATTAGTAATAAATAAGCTGTAAAACAAAATACAACACTATAATAAATGATTGTAAATTGATGTCTATGACTTGTAATACACTAAGTATTTAAATATTTTGAAATTGTATTAGAACAATTGTGAAAAACAAACTAGTACAATAATTGTGTATTAAGAATATCTTAATTTAGTGTAATTTATCATCACAATTTAAATATACGTCATCTTTTTTCACAAGGATTGTCCAAGGTTGTAGTGTTATGTACAGTGTAGAGAACTGACGTTTCTAAAGTTTCTGTGTTGAAGACAGTGGTGCTGCCTCAAGCGCTGATTTATATTTTACATGTATTTTTAATTGTTTTTAATAATAGATTTGTTAAAGGCATTGTTCACAGAAATTCTGAAAACGTTTCCTCACCATCTGCAGTCTCTGCAGTGTGTTTGTGTTCTCAAAACGGGTTGAACGTGTTTATGAAGCCCCCGTGTCTGTAAATGGGTAAAAAATAAACAAAAACCAAGGGTCTCAGTCTGGTGTGCTAGGCTTTCTCTCTCTGCTCATGGCAGAGAAACAGCATGTGGGAGTTTACAAAGATGTCCAAATGTAGAAACCCAACCAGAACCAAGATGAGGATATTGCTCTATTCCTGCTGCAGATGGGTAATATGGACTTACGCTAACTTATTTTATGCTGTAGATGGAACTGACTCTAATTAAGAAGAGCTCAAGCTGCATGAAAGTAAACACAGACCAAAACCAACCCAGTTTCAAATGTGTTTCTGTGGTCATTCAAACAGTGGATAAAAACCTACACAAGTTAAACTTGCTGTTGCCTTAAAATGGGTGAATTTGTAGATTAGATTGCTAGCTAGCTAACTAATGTTTCATTTAGTTTCTGCTCACATTGAATCTACAGACAGCCTCAGTAAGAAATGTTTATAAGGTTTGGCTGTGGTTAAAAGGCTGCCTATCTAGCTCCCTGCGTAGACTATTAAGAGTAAGGCAGCACACAGAATATCGAGACACGCCCCATATTTTACCCTCTGCAGAGTACATACCATTCACATGTTCCACTGAAATACACACATTACACAATCAACAAGCTACGTGAGCTCACTCACACAACATGTTGCCCCAGAAACACATAAACACACACACATTCAAACACAAGCACATATATGAGCTTCCTTCTATCACAGGGTCAATGCAAAAACAAACCTAGTGGTGTTTAATTAACTGTTCTATTAATGCCAGGTTTTCATGCTGCATTTATCTGCTTTGTAAATAACATCGTACCGCACCAGCCTTGTTTCATAGTTTTATTTTGTTTGTGTCACAAGCCAAAAGGAGTGCATTGGGATATAAGTGGGATATAATGATGTCATAAGTATGATTCATTTCCTTAGTGTTTTCTAAGACATATTAATGTGGTGGTATGTACATATATATATATATATAGCCTTGTGTTCTGTAGCAGGTCACACATGAAGGGTTTAATCTGATAGAGTGTGT
>NC_089804.1:42302186-42314686 GCF_029633855.1 Hoplias malabaricus
ACTGTCTGTGAGGAGTGTGGTGTGTTCTCCCTGTTTCTGCGTGGGTTTCCTCCAGGTGACTGTCTGTGAGGAGTGTGGTGTGTTCTCCCTGTTTCTGCGTGGGTTTCCTCCGGGTGACTGTCTGAGAGGAGTGTGGTGTGTTCTCCTTGTGTCTGTGTGGGTTTCCTCCAGGTGACTGTCTGTGAGGAGTGTGGTTTGTTCTCCTTGTGTCTGCGTGGGTTTCCTCCGGGTGGCAGTCTGTGAGGAGTGTGGTGTGTTCTCTCTGTGTCTGCGTGGGTTTCCTCCGGGTGACTGTCTGTGAGGAGTGTGGTGTGTTCTCCCTGTGTCTGCGTGGGTTTCCTCCGGGTGACTGTCTGTGAGGAGTGTGGTTTGTTCTCCTTGTGTCTGCATGGGTTTCCTCCGGGTGGCAGTCTGTGAGGAGTGTGGTGTGTTCTCTCTGTGTCTGCATGGGTTTCCTCCGGGTGACTGTCTGTGAGGAGTGTGGTGTGTTCTCCCTGTGTCTGTGTGGGTTTTCTCTGGGTGACTGTCTGTGAGGAGTGTGGTGTGTTCTCTCTGTGTCTGCGTGGGTTTCCTCCGGGTGACTGTCTGTGAGGAGTGTGGTGTGTTCTCCCTGTGTCTGCGTGGGTTTCCTCCGGGTGACTGTCTGTGAGGAGTGTGGTGTGTTCTCCCTGTGTCTGTGTGGGTTTCCTCTGGGTGACTGTCTGTGAGGAGTGTGGTGTGTTCTCCCTGTGTCTGTGTGGGTTTCCTCTGGGTGACTGTCTGTGAGGATTGTGGTGTGTTCTCCCTGTGTCCGTGTGGGTTTCCTCCGGGTGACTGTCTGTGAGGAGTGTGGTGTGTTCTCCCTGTGTCTGCGTGGGTTTCCTCCGGGTGACTGTCTGTGAGGAGTGTGGTGTGTTCTCCCTGTGTCTGTGTGGGTTTCCTCTGAGTGACTGTCTGTGAGGAGTGTGGTGTGTTCTCTCTGTGTCTGCGTGGGTTTCCTCCGGGTGACTGTCTGTGAGGAGTGTGGTGTGTTCTCCCTGTGTCTGCGTGGGTTTCCTCCGGGTGACTGTCTGTGAGGAGTGTGGTGTGTTCTCCCTGTGTCTGTGTGGGTTTCCTCTGGGTGACTGTCTGTGAGGAGTGTGGTGTGTTCTCCCTGTGTCTGTGTGGGTTTCCTCTGAGTGACTGTCTGTGAGGAGTGTGGTGTGTTCTCTCTGTGTCTGCGTGGGTTTCCTCCGGGTGACTGTCTGTGAGGAGTGTGGTGTGTTCTCCCTGTGTCTGCGTGGGTTTCCTCCGGGTGACTGTCTGTGAGGAGTGTGGTGTGTTCTCCCTGTGTCTGCGTGGGTTTCCTCCGGGTGACTGTCTGTGAGGAGTGTGGTGTGTTCTCTTTGTGTCCGCGTGGGTTTCCTCCGGGTGCTCCGGTTTCCTCCCACAGTCCAAAAACACACGTTGGTAGGTGGATTGGCGACTCAAAAGTGTCCGTAGGTGTGAGTGTGTGAGTGAATCCAGGGTGTATTCCCGCCTTGCCCTCAATGATTCCAGGAAGGCTCTGGACCCACTGCGACCCTGAACTGTATAAGGGTTACAGATAATGAATGAATGAATAATATCATCATTTTAATTTAGAATTAGACAGAGCACAAAAAAATAGGTGGGTAGTTTTTTTTCACTTTTTTTTTTCATAATATGAAGCCTTAATCAATATGTTCTTTTTAAGTCAAAGTAATTATTAGCCTTTCTCCATAAACCCAGAAGGCCCTTAGGGTTCCTCTCTGAATGCATTAGTTGTTGAGCAAAGTTTTTCTGAGTTTACGAGCACCATTTCCCTGAGCATAGTTATAATTGCATAGAACCAGATTTGGTTCTCACTCCGTATGAATGAGAATGAGATGCTCTTGTTAATAGATGTGGAAACACTAGCTACGGACCTGTCAAACCCATCTCTCCATCTGTCAAGCCACCTCTCTCCTCCAACCTACCTATGCAGCCTGTCCACGCTCCGCACTATTCGCAGCCAGCCAATCCCCGCGTGTGTACAGACACCTTCGGAAGGAAAAATAATGGGAAAAATTGATAAGGAAAATATAATTGCTACTCTGAGGAAATAATCATGAGGGTTATTTTGGAAAGATACATCATAAGCTCCTTCCTTAAAAGAAAAGCAGTGGCGGAGAGCCTCTCAAATTATCCACAGCGTTCACATTTCACTGATAGCGCAGATGAGACTTCAAAAAAAAAAAAAGTGGGTGGGGGCGGGGGTGGGGGGCACAATTATGCTCACTTGTCGTATATTAATACAGATTCTTGACATCTTCCATAGAGCCTGAGCTGTCATCTCTTTTGTCTGCTTTAATTGAAAATTAATGGTTAGTGCGTTGCCTAGGAAACCAAGGCGATGGTCGCCAGTGGCGTTCTCCATTGGAGCAGACACCACTGGCATTGTTTGTTCTGTTTGACCTTGGAAGTTCAGGCTGGGGGGGAATGGATGGAGTGGACCGTAATGGAAAAGAAGCATCTAAAGGAGAAATAGAGGTTGAATATTGTGTATCGGAGCAGGTAAAGAAATAAATAGTTATTGTTATGCGGCGCATGAGTGTGAAAGAAAGAGAGAGAGGAGAAAAGAAAGGTGGGAGGAGGTTGGGGTGGGGAAGGAATGATGGTGTCAAGATGGCAGAAGAAGAGAATTATGTTTGAGTAAGAAAGCATAAAGGCCTATCTCTTCATTCAATTCTGACTATTACCTTTGTGATTCGACGGTGATGATGTTGCCGGAGGGCACATTAAGGCGTTATAATAGACTGGCCCGGGCCACTCTGTCTGTGGCCTCTGAATGGGCTAGTCAAGATTGTATCTGTCTGCCAGAAGAAAGAAATCGACTTTGACTTCTGGGGGCATCGGCCCACGGCGCAACAAAAGATAACCGCCCAACAACAAGGTGCACATCATGTAGAGTTTGGAGTGAAAGAGAGGCGAGGGGGAGAGGGAACGAGAGTGAAAGAGAAGTGAGGTGCTTTCCTTGACAGAAAAGAAACTACCACACTATCTGTGGAGCATCCCGTGCAGAGGGAAATCGGCAAAACACACACACACACACACACAAAAATAGAATAAAATGACACGTGCTCACTATAGAACCTCCCCACAACGTGTTTGAGAAGTAATCAAAGAGGAACTCAGTCGTCAAAATGGTTTCGTAATATAAATTGGTCAAATTAACATTCAAGTCGTGCCTGAAAAGCTAACGACAAACCCCTAATCAAAGGCAGCTGCAATTGTTGAAATGGTAAGGATGTTTTCACCATCCAAATCGGTTCGAGTTGAACATTCAAGCCGTGCTCCGCGAGCTTCACGCAGAAAACTTGCTCTCCAACTTCATTCCGATATCGGGACTCTTTTTTTTATCGCCTTATTCTTCCATTGAAGCCAAATATTCCCCATGACAATGAGCAACAATGACCTTTAGCTATGGAGGAATGACAATCTCGAGATGGAAATCTCCCTTTAATTGACAGTACGCCCGCCGTTAACTGCGGCTCGAGTGGATGCTTCGAAATCCTTGACTGGTCTATTGTGCTCTTGATACCAGTGCAGATCTACCAGTTTGCCTTTGAATTTGCTGCATTCCTCCCATGGCCTCTCTTTGTGGGAGCGCTCTGCCTCAATGACGAGAGGCACCTTCAGCCTTTCAGAGCAGGAAGCTGGGCTCCAGCCGGCCACAAAGGCCCTGCGTGAGGGCCCGATTAGTCCTCTCCTCTCAATGCCCCTGTCGACCTCCTCCCCGCTGCTAAAAAGGCACAAACCAATCGGCAGCTTGAACTGGCGGACCTTTGACTGATTCGCTGGATGGGTAATGTCTGGCTAAGTGCGAACCTAGCGGCAGCTTTACATCTTCCAGCACTCTGCCTCACTGAGTATACAATAACACACTAGATCATAATAGCTACATGATAAGTGCACTTTTCTAAGGCATGTTTCTGTCTGTCGTAACTGAAACCAGACTGGTTTTCATTTCTGATTTGAGAAATCCTGTATTATCATTTAAAAGGGACATATTTACTCCTTTTTTCCACAAGTGACGTGTGAAACCATGGCCTGTTTTAAACCCAGGCTGGTCCTGCTGATATCGATAGCGAAACATTCATACATTCATTCATTGTCTGTAACCCTTATCCATTTCAGGGCGGCGGTGGGTCTGGAGCTGGTCTGGGTGCCACACACACTGGAGGGGGTGCCAGTCCTTCACAGTGCAACACACACACTCACATTCACTCACACACTCACACCTACAGACACTTGAGTTACCAATGCATGGGAGGAAACCAGAGCACCTGGAGAAAACCCACACAGACACAGGGAGAACACACCACACTCCTCACAGACAGTCACCCGGAGGAAACCCACTCAGACGCAGGGAGAACACACCACACTCCTCACAGACAGTCACCCGGAGGAAACCCACACAGACACAGGGAGAACACACCACACTCCTCACAGACAGTCACCCGGAGGAAACCCACGCAAACACAGGGAGAACACACCACACTCCTCACAGACAGTCACCCGGAGGAAACCCACACAGACACAGGGAGAACACACCACACTCCTCACAGACAGTCACCCGGAGGAAATCCACGCAGACACAGAGAGAACACACCACACTCCTCACAGACAGTCACCCGGAGGAAACCCACACAGACACAGGGAGAACACACCACACTTCTCACAGACAGTCACCCGGAGGAAATCCACGCAGACACAGAGAGAACACACCACACTCTCCACAGACAGTCACCCGGAGGAAACCCATGCAGACACAGGGAGAACACACCACACTCCTCACAGACAGTCACCCGGAGGAAATCCACGCAGACACAGAGAGAACACACCACACTCCTCACAGACAGTCACCCAGAGGAAACCCACACAGACACAGGGAGAACACACCACACTCCTCACAGACAGTCACCCGGAGGAAACCCATGCAGACACAGAGAGAACACACCACACTCCTCACAGACAGTCACCCGGAGGAAACCCATGCAGACACAGAGAGAACACACCACACTCCTCACAGACAGTCACTCGGAGGAAACCCACACAGACACAGGGAGAACACACCACACTCCTCACAGACAGTCACCCGGAGGAAATCCACGCAGACACAGGGAGAACACACCACACTCCTCACAGACAGTCACCCGGAGGAAATCCACGCAGACACAGAGAGAACACACCACACTCCTCACAGACAGTCACCCGGAGGAAACCCATGCAGACACAGGGAGAACACACCACGTTGAATTAAGAGCCAGGAATGTCCTGTCGCTTGCTGCAGTTTAAAGCATAAACAGCTCATTTCAGTCAAAAACGGCCCAAATCTGCTGCAGTCCTCTCTGGACTCGTATGTGAAATAATATTAGTCTGAATCTGACCCTTATTTGGTGCTCAGTATGACTGGATGAGATGTTTATTTTGGTTGTGAGGAGGGGTGGGAGTGTGTGTGTGTGTGTGTGTGTGTGTGTGTCTGGGGGGGGGTTGTTACAGTAATATAACCTTTTAACTCTTACTCTAAATATACACTGTGTATGCGAATCGCCTGGTCCCCTGGTCCTGTATTAATGTCGCTCATGTCGTTCCAGCATTTTGTTTGTTTGCTAGATTTGTCTGCGGGGTCAGCCGGACTTGTTTTAATACTGAACGAGGCCTTGGGGGATTACTGTAGAGAGAGAGAGAGAGAGAGAGAGAGAGAGAGAGAGAGAGAGAGAGGTGGTGGTGGGGGGGTTCCCCTGTGCCTCTGTTAAGTGGGGAAACATAGAGACAAAGGAACAGGAGGAGAAAGTAATTGCTGAATGAAGACTGGGGATGATCCATTTTTTCCTCAGGGGAGAGAGAGAGAGAGAGAGAGAGAGAGAGAGAGAGAGAGAGAGAGAGAGAATCATTTTTTCCCATTCTGCCTTGAGGAAATACACAATAGGAGCCTCGCCACCCCTAAAGGCCCATACCTTTGAATGTGCCACAAATTTAATTTACTCTTGTCGAGTCGAGAGCCTGTCACATTCAAATGTTCTATAGTTAACACTGTCAATATGTAATTGACGGCGTGAGACATTTTTGAATCAACACACCACTCTTAGACGTCCTCCTCCCACTCCCTCGGCCAAGTCCGAACCCTGAGCGCGAACAGAAGCTTGCTTTTCTCTGCTGTGCGTTTCATCATATCTCTGTCTTATTCGTGTGAATTTAGTCGCATTTTATTTTATCTCTATGTTATTTACATGAATTTAGTCGCTGGGTGCCGACGGATGTGTATCTGATTTGAAGCGCGAATATAATTGCATTCAGGCTAAAATGGAAGGCACCCTGCACATGTGTGTGTGTGTGTGTGTGTGTGTGTGTGTGTGTGTGTGTGTGTGTGTGTCTGTGTGTGTGTGTGTGTTTCTCAGATGCAGATTGGCCGCTATACATTAACCTAGCCTTGCCGCCGCAGAAACAAATTCCCCATCGAGATCCGCACGCAAATTCCCGGCTCTTAAGTTCACGGCCTGTTTTTGCAAATTCTTTTCAGCTCCCTCTCCTCTGCTTTTTTGAAGTAGCGTGAAGGGCTTTTCAAGGCCTTAATATTTCAGTACAGTGTGAATAATAAAAAACATCATCAAACAGATTTGAGGGAATAATTTAATAAGCGGCAGCAGCGCGGAGAGGCGGCCTGTCATTGTGTTCCCGGAACATTTTGTCACTTTGAAAAACCACCTATGGGTCATTAAGGTCATGGATCAGTGATTAATCCCTCATTCTTGGGCATTTGTGGGAGATATTTCAAGGAATTTGAATGGGGACTTTTATCTGCTTTTGCACAAACATGCGCGCACGTCGTGAATGCCCACAAATAAACGCAAAAGGCACTTTCTTTTCAAATTCTCTACATTACCGTAATCTTTTTATGAACATGCGCTTTGACAGATCTTATTTTCACATGCACAAACTTCTGTTCATTCTTTCAGGGGAGGTGAATACCGCCGTAAAATCACTGCTAGCTGAATGTTATCCTTGGAGCAGAAGCCTGGCTGTAGCTATTTAACACCAACACTAGCACTGAATAATAATGTAATTAGGTTTCGAGTTAGAAATATAAATTTGAAACGCTTTTTTTAGATGATTAGTGATTTAAATGATCTGTGTAAATTTAGAATGCTTTATTATAGGAGCTGTCTAGACCAGCCACAAGACTCAGGTGTTACACGATGCACTGCACTGTTTGTTTGTTTGTTGTTTATTTACATTTGCAGCAAAGTGAACTATTCAACAATTCATTCATTATCAAACAAAACTCAGAATGACTAAATATACTGTGGCAGCACTAAGTATGGGAGGGGCCTGAGCTCATGGGGGAGCTCCCAGCATGCTCTGTGGGCACACTTGGTTAGTATGGGGTTGTTTTGGGGTTATTTAAGGGGGTTTGGTGTTGTGGGGAGTTTCTCTAAGTTTGTTGTTGCAGGTGTGGCACAATTAGTCTGTGGTGGCTTCCATTTACAGAGCTTTATTTACCCTGGGGCGGCACATTGGAGCAGTAAATAGTGTCTCTGTCACAGCTCCAGGGTCCTGGAGGTTGTGGGTTCGAGTCCCGCTCCGGGTGACTGTCTGTGAGGAGTGTGGTGTTCTCCCTGTGTCTGCGTGGGTTTCCTCCGGGTGACTGTCTGTGAGGAGTGTGGTGTTCTCTCTGTGTCTGCGTGGGTTTCCTCCGGGTGACTGTCTGTGAGGAGTGTGGTGTGTTCTCCCTGTGTCTGCGTGGGTTTCCTCCGGGTGACTGTCTGTGAGGAGTGTGGTGTGTTCTCCCTGTGTCTGCGTGGGTTTCCTCCGGGTGACTGTCTGTGAGGAGTGTGGTGTGTTCTCCCTGTGTCTGCGTGGGTTTCCTCCGGGTGACTGTCTGTGAGGAGTGTGGTGTGTTCTCCCTGTGTCTGCGTGGGTTTCCTCCGGGTGACTGTCTGTGAGGAGTGTGGTGTGTTCTCCCTGTGTCTGCGTGGGTTTCCTCCGAGTGACTGTCTGTGAGGAGTGTGGTGTGTTCTCCCTGTGTCTGCGTGGATTTCCTCCGGGTGACTGTCTGTGAGGAGTGTGGTGTGTTCTCCCTGTGTCTGCGTGGGTTTCCTCCGAGTGACTGTCTGTGAGGAGTGTGGTGTGTTCTCCCTGTGTCTGCGTGGGTTTCCTCCGGGTGACTGTCTGTGAGGAGTGTGATGTGTTCTCCCTGTGTCTGAGTGGGTTTCCTCCGGGTGACTGTCTGTGAGGAGTGTGGTGTTTTCTCCCTGTGTCTGCATGGGTTTCCTCCGAGTGACTGTCTGTGAGGAGTGTGATGTGTTCTCCCTGTGTCTGAGTGGGTTTCCTCCGGGTGACTGTCTGTGAGGAGTGTGGTGTGTTCTCCCTGTGTCTGCGTGGGTTTCCTCCGGGTGACTGTCTGTGAGGAGTGTGGTGTGTTCTCTCTGTGTCTGCGTCGGTTTCCTCCGGGTGACTGTCTGTGAGGAGTGTGGTGTGTTCTCCCTGTGTCTGCTTGGGTTTCCTCCGGGTGCTCCGGTTTCCTGGTGCCCCCTCCAGGGTGTGTTCCCGCCTTGCGCCCAATGATTCCGGGTAGGCTCCAGACCCACCGCCGCCCTGAACTGGATAAGGGTTACAGAGTGAGTGAAAAGGGGAGCAGTGTCCACCAGTTCCATCATACCCCAAGCCTTTTAGCTTATTGCCTTTGTATGAGTGAAACCTTTGTTACTAGATAGCACTAAGAAGTCAGTCTATGTGTTGGAACATCACTGTGAGAATTTGGTTGCTCTCAGCCAGTAAAAATGTACTGAATTGTGCTTCCTCATTCCAGAAAACACATTCCACTCTTCAACAGCCCAAATCTGGAGGTCCTTGTACCTTTCTGGTCGACACTTGGAAATAGGCCTGTGTGTCTGTTCCAGAGTGTTTCCTCTCTTCTCCATTGTGCACCAGATTGCTACAGATAACTGAATATCTGTTCATTAACTCTTGCTAATACCACAGTATCAAAATTAGTCAGACTGCACTGCCCCGATCTGAGTCACTGTAATGTTCTATTTTGGTACAACGCACTTGACAGCTACCCTCTCCAAGCTATCCTTTTTGGGACTAAATTAGTGCTTGAACCTCGGCTTGACTGAACAGACAGAGCCCAGGTGTCTCTCGGACTGGAGCAAACACATCTAAGTTTGGGCCGTCACCCCATTAAGCCTCCAGAGTGCAGGCGTCTGTCAGCGGCCTGTCAGATAAGTGCTTGTTGCGGAGCTTAAAGAGGAGTGTGAGGCGTCTTTACCATCCCTGTGTGTCTCAACACGCTCGGCTTCCCTGGTGACGGCCCCTTGTTTGTATACACAGGTGGGACTGGGTTATAATGGAACATTAAAAGCAGTCAGAAGAAAATCTAAATTATGTATCACTGCCATTAACACAAACGTAGTCAGTCCGCCGCAAGAGAACCAATCACTACCTCAGGATTGGGAGATAGAATCAAACACATTCTGATGGTTCAAATAGATCCAGAGTCTATGCTAATGTCAGGTCAGTGCTAACAGGGCTGTGATGTGATGATATAGGGCCATTAGGTTGCTATTGCTTGTAAAGATAAGATAAGATAACACTAGTTTGTTACAGCAGCTACAGAGAAACAGAAGTGTAAAAATATAAAACAGAATAAAATAAACTTAATTAAATACTAAAATAGAATGTAGTTATAATTAACACTAGGCTAGTGTTAATTATACAGCCACATATTATTAAAAAACAAGCCTTTCCTGATTGAAGAGAAATAAAACTGGATTAAGAGAGAAGTAGTACCACTTTTTTCAGTGGGACACTAGAAACCTGTCTGCAAGCTCCTAGCGTCGTACATTCATTGAGATGGAGGCGGGTTTGTGATGGAAAAAGCTGTTGGAGGACCACATCATATCATGTCTGCCACTGCGGCCTGCTTTTCGGCTCGGCTCTCGTCCTCCCGGCGAGCGATATGACAGTATGCGACCCGCGGGGGCGAAGAGGTCAGTGCAGTTTAATTGCCATTTCATGCGCTCAGTCGCCCAGCTACACACACAATCACACACATACACTCATCTCCATCCTTCTCTCCATGCACAGAGCTCTTCGCTGGAAAAAAAATAAAAAATCTGCAGCCGTTGATGATATGTGGGTGGCTAGAGACGAAAGCTGGGGCCTGTTCCTCCGCTGTTAGCTGGAGCAGGGGCAGTGGTGGTCTGCGCACTTGTCTTCTACTCCATTCATCCATTTTCAGCCACATTTTTGATGGACAGTGGATTCAGAGTTAGGTGATTTTACATACAATATGAGTTGCTTCTGGTTTCCCAAAGAAATATATATCATATATATATTTAATATATTGAAAAGTAACTCCCCAGATAGCAAAGCATATGTGGCCCAAATATGGCCCAAATGTGGCAGATCTCCAGTTCTCCTATGGCCCATATTTGGCCTGGATGGTGATGATGGTGTCCCTCACAACACTCGCCGTAACCCAATACAGGGCCTGGCACATGACATTTGGCCAATATCGGGCACAAAGCCAAAAGTGAGACAGACTTGGCCCAATTTTCCCTCAATCACCCGAGGAACAGCTGCTTGTACATACCCTATTGGTGCCAGATGTTTGCAGACATCCTTTGTATAATCTCCATAGAACAGATTAAAGTAAGATGGGACGCTCTGGAGCAGCTGCACATGAGGTTAAGATTGCTAAGCAGAGCCTGAATGCCATCAAATGCTCACAGAAGCCTTCCCAGATTCCCTGTTACTGCAGCAAACTGGGGGAACACATTGCACACTACTCACTATCCTTATAATGAATGTAGTCGTCCAAACAATTTTGACCATACAGTGAGTGTGTGTCTTCGTGTGCAGTGGTCCGTTTGAAGCCCCTCTGCATCAGTGTGTGCCGAGCCTGGGCTGACAGCAGGTGTACGCTCTCACACAAACACACACTCTTAGGTCTCCGCTCCCTCTGTCCGAATAAAACATGAGTACACATGTTTACTCACCACGCTCCAGCAGCCAGAACATGCATTATTCACAGGCAGATGTAATGGACCCTGCTGGGCTCAGGCAATCATAGACCGAGGGGTAAACGCTGAGGCAGGACAGAGAGGGTCTGAAGGTAAAAGCCTCACTCCCTCCTCACTTCATGAGGGTCTCAGTTAATCAATCAGAGCCAAAGCCCTGCATCCTTTCAACTCATCTCTTTTACTCTAATCGGCCAATCAGTCTGTCCGTTCACTGCTCCGGCCAATCAGAGCTCCTCCTGTCGGCTCTCTGTCCCTCATTCACCTCTTCTCTCTTCACTCTCTCTGTCTCTTTCTTTTCTTTACTTCTCTCTATCGACTTCTCTATGTGTTGATCTTTCACATTCTCTCTGTATCCTCTCTCTTTCTTCTCACTCTTCTCTATTTCTCTCTTTTTCTCTCCCTCATCTTCTTTCATTCCCTTCATTTAATATCACTGACTTTCCTCATTCCTCCCTTTCTTACTGTTATAATTGTCTCTTATCTATCTATCTATCTATCTATCTATCTATCTATCTATCTATCTATCTATCTTTTCTACATGTCCTGTTTTCTTTCCTATCCCTTTTTTATTCTCTGAATTTTTCTTATTCCTCGTCTCACTCACACTCTCCAACTCTTTTTGGGTTTTTTTTTACTCTTTCTCTCTCTCTCTCTCTCTCTCTCTCTATCTATCTATCTATCTCTCTCTCTCTCTCTCTCTCTCTCACTCACTCACCCTCACTCATGGCTTCAGGCTGGCTCTACACTGATCTCATATAGATCTGGCCCTTGGAGAGGACTGAAACTTGGACTTAAAGAGCTCAGCAGACAGAGAAGTGTGTGTGTGTGTGTGTGTGTGTGTGTCTCTCTTGCACTCATCAACATTCTTATTACTGTGTGATCGTATTGTGTTATTAAATTATTATTTTCATTTCATTGTTGTTATTATATTATTGTTTACAAACCACAATTGTTTATTGTTGATACGAGGTATTGTTCTGAAATATATACGTAATCAAGGCCTATCAGTGTTTGAATTCTGACGTTCTGTAATGAATTCTATTCTCACTGTTGTTGTTGGCACAGACCCTTTGTGTCATGAATGAATGAACCAATGAATGAACAAATTGAGTCATTCTGGACCTTCTCTACTGGTCCATTTGTCCAAGAGATGTTTCCATGATGTAGTTGGCAGCTGTTGTTTTCAAACTGTGTGAAATACGAAGATATACGTTGTGACAGCAGCTCTATGTATTTGATCTGTTTTTCAGACACAGAGGTGTCAGACTCCAAAGGATTCTTCATGTGTTACTGGAGAGTAGCCTGGATAAAGAAACCTCACAACAATAGCCCTCAGGAGGGGATTACAGGTGTGTTTCTCTTACCGCAGCAGTGGGTTTCTAGTAAAGCCACACCTCCGCTCAGAAAGAGGCCTGTGAAAGCCATTAGTGACATCATGGCTCTGCTGAAATG
>NC_089804.1:42322186-42392186 GCF_029633855.1 Hoplias malabaricus
TAAGGTTGGGTTAACACTACTGCTGCACAAGGATAGGTCAAGCGTCCACTAAGTTAATGTGTGTGTGTGTGTGTGTGTGTGTGTGTGTGTGTGTGTGTGAGAGAGAGAGAGAGAGAGAGAGAGAGAGAGAGAGAGAGAGAGAGAGAGAATGTAAATGTAAAAATAAAACAGAGCAACAGACAGAAAAAGATGAAACAGTGAAAAGAGTGAGAAACAAAAGAGGAAGGAAAGAAAGCGAGTGATGAGGGAAAAAGTGAGACGGAAGGAAAGAAAGAAGTTGAAAGGGAAAGAAAAATGACTCTGTGTGTATGTGTGTGTGTGTGTGTGTGTGTGTGTGTGTGTGAGAGAGAGAAAGAGAGAGAGAGAGAGAGAGAGAGAGAGAGAGTGAGAGAGAGTGAGAGAATAGGAATGAGATAATGAGTAAATGTATGAATGAAGAGCGAAAAAGTGTGAAACAGAAAGAGGGAAAGAAAAAAGAGTGAAAGAAAGATGGAAAGAGTGGGAGAGGGAAAAATGGGACAGAGAGAAAGAAAGGGGAAACAGATGTGTTGAAAAGGAAAGAAAATGAAGAGAGAGGAAAGAGAGAGAGAGAGAGAGAATGAGTGATTGTATCTCTCTCTCTATCTCTCTCTCCCATATCTTTATTGATGGGCTCGCACCTCTGAGCTGCTGCAGTTGTGAATGAAAGCACCATGCTCCTCCAGACTCAGTCTATATCAGCCCCCCACATGTTACCCCCCTCCCACTCCCACCCACACACACACACACACACTCACCTCTCACCACCACCACTACCCCCTCCACTGTGCTGCAGCCTTAGGGCCTCAGGTGACTGTCCATGGGTCCAGCACCATAGCGGCTCTTTGTAAAACGTCCTGGGCTAGATTTGAACCCCCCCCTCTCCATATTAAGAAGGCGGCGTGTTAAAACAGCTTGTAAAACGCTGGCCTCAACCGAGTCCTCTTTTTAACCGATCTAACCCCCCCCCCCCACCCCACACCCACCCCTTCCAAGCCACCCCTCATATCCCATCCAGATCTTTTTTTCCCCCTCCTTTTTTAATGACAGCTTCATTCAACAAGAAGCATCTCACATGGCAGAGTCACTTAGATCAGTTACTGCAACCCAGAGCACTACGTGGATGATTTAGTAATTGCCTGTAGATGGATATGTTAACAGAGACAGCGAGGGGGTTAGGTGTGCGCCCCATGAACAGAGTGAAAAACGAACGGCAGAGGGGATAAACAAGACGGTGCGGTGTTATTTATTGTGCTCTAATCAGAGCCAGCTGCAGCTGTAAACACTTTTATGACTCTTTAATGAAAACATGCTGCCGGGCCTCTGATCCTGCCTCCCCAATCAAAGAGCATAATTTGTGTCGCACAAGCCAGCCACTGTCTCCCTGCACCAATCACGCCTTTGAAACTGACATCACTTTATCAGTCGCTTTCCTGCCCCCCACCCCCCTCTCCCACTCCCCCTCACTCACTCACACACTTGAGGTCACAGCTCACTGCGATGGTGTAAAATACGCAGTGGTGTTTCTTCTTCTTCTTCCTTCAGGAACTAATGCTTATGTCGGCCCCTCCCACCTTCTCTAAAATCTCAAGCCTGTAAGCGTTCCATTTCTCCATTCCTTAAACTTGGACCGCAGAGCTTGTTGTAAACACTAGTGGTAATAACTTTTATTTCGCCCTATTCTATTTTACAATATAGCTCCCACATGGCAGTTAAAGGAGCTGTTTTCTGAAGCCAATACTGCCACTCCCACTCACGCCAAAACTGGGGCGTGCAAAGAGACACACACAAAACACGCACATCGACAGAGCAGATTTTTCTGGAATTCTGCATCCTCAGACTTTGGCAGCATTGGTGTTTGCAGTCTTTGTTTTTCAGATGAGGGGCAAGTTTTCCCCTCCATAAATAAAACCATTTCAGAACAGGAAAACAAAGTGCCACAATGGACTGATATTCATTCATTCATTTGTTGTCTGTAACCCAGTTCAGGGTCATGATGGGTCCAGAGCCTACTCGGAATCACTGGGCGCAGGGCAGGTACACACCCTAGAGTCCTTCACATGGCAACGCACTCACATTCACTCACACACTCACACCTACAAACACTTTTGAGTCTCCAATCCACCTACCAACGTGTGTTTTTGGAGCGTGGGAGGAAACTGGAGCACCTGGAGGAAACCCACGCCGACACAGAGAGAACACACCACACTCCTCACAGACAGTCACCCGGAGGAAACCCACGCAGACACAGGGAGAACACACCACACTCCTCACAGACAGCCACCCGGAGGAAACCCACGCAGACACAGAGAGAACACACCACACAATACAATTTATTTAAACATACACTTTATTTAATGTATTGTTATTAATTCTTTGTTTATTAATACGTATTATGTATTAGTATCATGATGTAATTCATCACAATATCGAACGATGCATCTTCATATTGTCCAACCTTGAAATGTTCCCTGTGGGTGGCCAGCTACACTCCCCGGGGCATTACCTTATAAATCGACAGCATAATTTGGGAAGTGACCTCAGCTTCTCTCTTAGCTTCACTCTGCAGCAGATTGAGGAGGAAAGGCCTTCACGTCTTCACTGAGACACTCCACTCCACCCAGCAGTAAATGCCCTCACCGCGCTGAGGGCAAAGGGCTTATTGTGCCACTTTCTGTTTTACTGCCGTCTCTTCCTCTTCATTTGTGTCCTCCACTCATATTAACGTCTAATAGACGTTTTTATGAAGGATGGCCTGTGCTCAGGTTGTCCAGGTTGATCAAGTCCGGGAATGTTTGTGCAGTGGTGACAGTGAAGTAATTCTTGTGGTAAATATATGGGCCGCTGAAGTAGGGTAGAACTCGCTGGTGTGACTTTTAAAGACTCTTTTTTGTGTTCTTTTTTTTCCAGCGTAGTCATTCACTCCCTGAATCCACACATTTCTCTTTAATTATGTACGAAAAAAATGTTGTAGAACAGCCAATTCATGTAGCCAATTATGGTTTAATTTAATTACCTGTCGACTTTGATAATTATTACCCCTGATTAACCACAAAGCTTGCTCTTAAATGTTAATCGAAAACGAGCTAAAGTGCTGAAGTGTTTTTTTTTTCTCCCTTCATTCGGAACAGAGGATGTTATTAGATCGCAGTGACGGAAGAACTAACCTTTGCCTTAGCCTGCAATATGTCTGACGGAGCTACGTGGTTGGCGTTCATCTGTGACATGCTGTCTGAGAGTGTGTGTGTGCGAGCTTGTCCTTGCTTAGGCCTGCGGTGTCCTCATAGTGAAGGCCTTTGCTGTGTTGTGTGTTCTTGTTTACAGCCTCTCAGGGCTTCGGGCCTGTGCAAACAAGTAAACAAACAACAAACAAACAAACAGATAAACAGACGTCGCATCACCGCCGAATGAACCGAGCCAATGCCTGGCGGGGGATTGAGAGAGAGAGAGAGAGAGAGAGAGAGAGAGAGAGAGAGAGAGAGAGAGAGAGAGAGAGAGAGAGAGAAGCAAAACAACAAACAGAGAAGTGAGTAAACAAACAGTAAACAGAGAGACAGTGTTTTGCATCTCCCTGGGTCCTGGCAGTGTTCCTGTGGTAGGCAGCTAGAGGAGAGAGGAGGAGAGAGGAGAAGAGAACAGTGGAAAAGAAGAGTCTATAAGACCAGGCCTTGCCTTGATCGAGGGGTAAGTGCTTTCTTTTGTTTCAGCCTGTTTATGTTTATGTAACCTACCACAGACATGTGCTCAGACGATGCTGAATCTATTACACAGTGCTGTTATATCTAACAAATCTCTCCGTCTGTCATTGCACACGGTACTGCATGAACTTAGTCCTTTTTTTATTTATTTGATTTCCAGTCAAAACAGAAAGTGGAGTGCCAGAGAAATAAAGCAGCAGCAGAAATATGTACCTGTAGGACATCCCCACACCAAAACAAAACAAAAAAAAAACAAAAAACACCTTGCTGCTTTCGACTTAAATCCACGGGACCTTTGATGTTCTCTTCAGAAACAATGACATAATTAACGTGTACGCTTGTGGTTGGGTGAGAATTCCTCCTCGCTGTAGTCATATGACATGTCATAACAGTGCTGTGGCTAAGCCTCACTTTTAATTCTCTGTGTGAACTGCCATACATTCTGTCCTGGGCACTGCTGGTACACTACATCTTTATTACACTTTGGGAAAACAGTCAGTGCAGAATGTGTTATGTGTCCTGTCTTGGTTATGTGTATATCGTCACTTCCCAAAGAAAAAAATGTATCTCAGTTTTGGTAGATTTGGTAGTTTACTGCATCATTTGATCACAGCTGTCCTTCAGATTGTGTAAACATGTCATGATGAATGGACCAATAGAAATGCTCCAAAATCTTTTCACACTGACTCTCATTGAAAGTTAAAAATGTTTTCTAAAGTTAAAAATGTTGGAGTATGGTGGTGCAGCAGGTCGCAGACACACAGCTCCAAGGTCCTGGAGGTTGTGGGTTCGAGTCCCGCTCCGGGTGACTGTCTGTGAGGAGTGTGGTGTGTTCTCCCTGTGTCTGCGTGGGTTTCCTCTGGGTGCTCCAGTTTCCTCCCACGCTCCAAAAACACATGTTGGTAGGTGGATAGGAGACTCAAAAGTGTCTGAGTGTGTGCGTTGCCCTGTGAACGACTGGCGCCCCCTTCAGGGTATGTTTCCGCCTTGTGCCCAATGAGGCTCTGGACCCACCGCGACCCTGAACTGGATAAGCGGTTACAGATAATGAATGAATATAAATGAAATGAATAAATGAAAAGAACATGGTCAGGACCCCCACAGGACGAGCACAAAGCAGGTATGATTTGGGTGCAGTGACACTGACATGTTGGTGGTGTGTTGGTGTGTGTTGTGCTGGTGTATAAAGCCGTCAGGGTCACTGCTGAAAAATATGTGATAATACCTGCTCTACTGTGGTCTTGTGAGGGCCATTGAAGAACAGGGGTCAGAGCAACAGATGGACTACAATTTGTAATTGTAGAACTACAAATCGCATGTATAGAAGACAGTGGACTTTGACTGTAGAAGCAAGTAGAGTTAGTAATGTTATGGTTGAGATTTACAGTATATATATGTACAGTCTGTTTGTCTGTTTTGTGTAAACGTTCCACTGTATGCTCATTAATCTACTGGGGATATTAAAAACTAAACAAGGGTCCAATATCAGCCTCTGGCACAGACCCATACGGGACATTTGTCCAGACATTTAACGACAGACATTACAAGTGCCCAGGATGATGTAAGGCAAAGTGGCTGGAGATATGCAACAAAGTCCAGATGAACTTTAAGCTTGTGCATGGGGGATTTACTCTTGGTGTGTGTGTGAGAGAGATTTGTACTGTCTGTGAGCTAGTTAGGGGTGAGAGTCAGCTGCACTTGAAGTTCTCCTTGTAATCCGTTCTGCTGTGGCTGCCTCATTAGCAAGAGATGGGAAAAGCGCAAGAGTGTTTAATCTTAACCCCGTGACGGTGGATGGGCCAAGCTGAGGCCTTCTTTCTTTGTCTTAGTACAGGATCAAGGTATCTGTTTTGGACTGTGTTTTTGGTCATTCCTGACCATGTGTGTGTGTGTGTGTGTGTGTGTGTGTGTGTGTGTGAGTTTGATGGGAAACAGAGCCATTAGGCAGCCCTTACCGTTACATCCATCCAAGAAAAGTCAAACTCAAACATCCTCTTTTCCTCCATTTCGCTTAGACATGTAATCAGAAAAAAAAAACATATTGGCTCCTAAAAAAGATATATTTATCATTATAAATCATGTATCGTAAATTTTTATTATAGATCGCAATCAATCGAGATTTACTTGGCCGGACTTCAGGAGCCCATACTTGCCGGACTTCAGAGCAAAGTCAGCATTGTTTTATGAGGTCCTGGCTCTCTTCATTTTAGGCCTGTCCACTGCTTACCCACACAAGCTTTAGTGTTATTGATTTCTCTAATAGGACTCAGTGGATGGAGGTCATCTCATCTGATGGACATTCGAAGGTCTGCCATCGTTTTCTCTGGAACAGATGAAGCAAAAGAAAGATGAAGAAAGAGAAAAGTTTCATTAAGACATAAATTACAGCAGTAGTTAAAATGCAGTTAAGATTTTAATTAAATAAGTGGGCCCTTGTATCTGTGATAAATGTGCTACTTGGATATTTGTATGTGCCTGAAAACAAAAATCCCTAATAACAATTGTTTCTTTGTGAATAGTAACAGGGGCACAACACTGGGATCCAATGTCGAACACAGCTCCCAGGTCCTGGGGTTGAGTGTTCAAGCCCTGTCTGGGTTACTCTCTATGGTCTGTATAGGTGTCCTCCAGGTGCTCCGATTTCCACACTAACACATATAATACAAAAACTAATTGGTACTTATGCAAAAGTTTCCATAGGTGTGAGTGTGTGAGTGAATGTGTGAGTGTGTGTCACCCTGTGTAGGACTGGCGCCCCCTCCAGGGTGTGTTCCTGCCTGCTGCCTAGTGATTCAGGGCAGGCTCCGGATCCACCAAGACACTGAAATGGACACGCAGTTACAGACAATGAAGGATTGAATGTGTTGTAATGGCACTTGTTGCTTATTTAGCAAAATACAGTAAGCTTATGGGTCTGATTCAATTTATTAAACTGATTCGTTTCACTCAACATATGAATCAAATATCTGTTGATATCATTTCTACCACTAGTGGTAGTCCCAAAAGTAACATGAAAAAATAAATAAATTGAGAGCAATGTAATATCATTTGCTTTAACTATTCAGTGATTAGATTTTCTGAAGAGCTTTGCAGCCACATTACTTTGACACACTGGACATACACCGTACAGAGTTTCATAAGTGAATTCAGTTGTTATTAACATGTTGAAACAAGGTATTCATTTTTTATTTCATGAGGTAAAAATGTAGATAAATTGAGAAATCTCTCAAATCAATAACAAGACATAAACATCACATAGGTGCAAATGTGCAGGCAGTTCTTTACCCAATTGTAATGAATTGCATCAATATATGCTACTTAGCATATTGTAAGTACTGTCACTACAGAGCACCTGCAGGTTTTAAATCAGTGCAAAATAGGTGCTGTTTTGTTGTATTTATCAGCACAGTTTGTAAAATGCTGGATAAAAGTGTTGTATTTATTAAATTATTGGTAGAATTTGTAGTACTGGTAGACTTAACACATCTCTTTAACTTTATCAACATTAGAAAATAATTCAAATGTGTTTCAGTCTGGAAAAACTTGTCAAAAATTACTGACATCTATTTTAAAGAAAAGCTACCGATTTATGTTTTGTTAATTTTGCATTGTGTTCTCTCTGTTGTTTGTGGTACGTGGTCCATTTTTGTATTAAAAGCTGAGTTAAGTAAGAGGTTAGCAGGCTAGCTTTTTAGCATTTGCATTCTATTACTTTCATTAATGTTTTTAGAGATGATGTTATTTAAGTAAGTGCATTATTGTGAGGTTAGCTGTTGTTGTAAAGTGCTTATATTTAGAGTATTACAATTTTTATTTTTTGACCAGTTGTATTTTTCCTTGTAGCCACACAATGTTTTTGTCAATTTATGCTTCAGCAACACCAAACTTAGCAACCACCTTGTCATCACCTGTTTGTCAACCACATGAAATACCTTAGCACCCATTTAGTAATGCCTAAGCAAACAAAATGGAACACCTTATCAACCACCTTACGCACCACAGTAAGTACATCACATACTTTAGCTAATGCCTTTAGTACATCACATACTTTAGTTTCTTTAACCACCACCTAAATTTCCTTAGCAGCTGCCCTAGTAACAATCTGGGATAGTATAGCACCTAACATGAAAACTTCTGCAACACCATACCATCTGAAGCACCTTGGCAAAACCATCAAATACTACAGCAACAAGCATAGCAACCAACTGAACTACCATAGCAACCATTTAGCTTAAAAGGTTTCAGACTCTGCAATTATTGTGCCTTTTTTTATGAAATGCACTTTTTAAATTCCCTATTATATATATATATATATATATATATATATATATATATATATATATATATATATATATATATATAAATTTTTTTTCTTCAAAAGTCTTGTAAAATGTAATAAATACAATCCTCCTGAAAAAATAGAACACTTTTAAATGCAGTCAAATATTCAATGCAGTTTTCACAAGTTTCATTTGTGAAATGATAATAGTCTACAGTATCATACTATTAACACTACACTGTTATTCAGGTAAAATAATGACTTAAGTAAAAGTAACCTTGCTGACAAAAAAATAAATAATAAAATAAATTTTAAAAGTTTGAGTAGAATTTTTCTGATACATTTGTGCAGTTTTAGTCAAAAATAAAATAAACCTCAAAAGACAAATTTCACAAAATATAATATTAATGCCAAAATACCAAAGTAAAAAGAATACTTCCTTCACTAATGCGCTTAAGTTCGGGTATTACACTTTTGAAAATAAGTGAAAATAAGAATTGTTGGTATAAGTCGAATTTTGAGGTATTCTTGTTTAAGAACAAAACAATTCTCCTAACTTGTGCTACATATTATTATAAACATCGTGGGACTGAATTCAAATATCGTGATTGTAGGTTTTTGACCATATTGGCCACCGAAACCGAACCGGTTCGTTCCCTCAGAACCAGAAACGGTCGCTATAGAATGTAGAGTCGTTGTGTGTGCGCGCGAGCCTTTTTTTTTTTTGTCTTGTTGCCATGGAGCAAGGAGCACGCGCCGCGCGCATGTCTTACACGCATTACGGTAACGGACTAAACTGTCCCCCCTAACATTATCGCCAAACACTAGACACAAGCGGAGTAACCCAACACTTTGATTTCTGTACCGAATGAGCGCGGAGACGCACGAGGGGATGCGAGAAAGCGGTGCGAGCGGTGGGTTCGGGACTTCAGACAAACCGAAGCTGTGAGAAGAGGAGAGGAAGAGGGAAAAAAAGAGAAGAGCAGAGGAGAGGAGAGGACGGAGAAGGAGTGAAGAAGGACTGAAAGGAGTCGGGGAAAGCTACGAGAGAAGAGGCGTTAAAGCGGCGGTGCTTTTTTTTCTTTCCCCTCTCCCCCCTCCGTGAACTTTGTGAGCATGCAGCCAGAGAGCTGAGCGCGGGTTATTGTTTCGACCTATTATCACCAGCTTAGTGATCGAGTCCGAGAGGGGAAGCTAATAAAACAAAGCAAAAAAGAAAAGGGGAAGGACTAATAAAGACACTTTTTGGTCCTACGAGGTCATTCGTAGATCGAGACATTTATTTTCTGGTCTTTTCTTTTCTTGTTCTGTTGTTATTTTGGAAATCGCTGGGACGTTTCACCGACGCTGGAAGCCACAGACTCCACATGGTCCAGCGCGACGCGTGAAAGTTCACTTCTCCGCTTTTGACGAACAGGTTGATATCCCGCTTCCTTTGCTTTTTTGTTTTCTTTACTTTTTCTCTTCCTCTTTCACACGCTCTCTCTATCTCTCTCTTACTTATCTCCCACTATCCCTTCTTCTTTTTCTCTCCATCTTTGTTCCAAACCTGTATGTACGTATGTGAAAGTTTTGTGCTTGTGTAAAATATAGTCCGAATCTAAACACAACTTTTAGGAGTTGGACTAATCACTGAAGTGAAGTCAACTTGATATTAATCCGCGTAAAAATGTGTCTGTGATTTATATAGAGCTGAACGTCGCAGAAATATTAGGGCTACTTCAAGACCCAGTTTTAAGTCTTGTTTTAATTATTATTATTATTATTTGTTTTATGTTTTTTAATTTTAATTTTTAATTTGGAAATGAACTGCTGTAAAAGAAGTGTGTGATAAAGGGCGCTTCATATCGTATGGAAATACGAAACACTTCACGTTGAAAACAGCGTCTCGAGCGCGTCGCTTGAACGTTAATTTCACGAGTGCGGGATGTGCAACATTTTGAACCTGTCGCTTCTCGTCAGAGTTGATGAAGAAGGAAAGGGCTGATTTACACGACAATTTAGACCGCCATGGACACGTTCCCTCGACCAGCACCTGACTTAATATTCTTAGAAGTTTAACGTGTCCCCCAGCCGTTTTCCTGATGTTCATTCTTTTTAAATTCACCCAAAACAGCAGGTTAATTTTAGTATCGTTATAAGGTTTATCTCGGTAGGCTCCAATATTGAGTTTACACGCTTTGCAGCTACAAAAATAAGTAGTTCTATATTTCGAACAGACTTATTAGACTCACATTAGCTTCACTAGCAAGTTTAGCAACTCCTTTCTCACAGTTTACTAAGAGTAAATCCATAAAGTGGCGGTTTTTTTGCTTCGTGAAGTGTGTCTCAACATATTTCAGTGAGTGTGAGGTCGATTCTAATTATAGGCGCTTAAGGCACTTTTAGCCAAGTTTAATTATTTTTAAACTACGCCTTTATAAACTAAAATAAGAGAAAAAGAGAACACATTACACATTTTAAAACGACACTAGGTCTTGGATGTAGTTGAGTTTGTTATTTACTGTATTTCTCTCTTGAAACGCCGAGACGGAGAAATGTTCAGAGTGAAGGAGAGATTTTAAATCCAAAAGGCCTCGCTAAACACATTTAATTATCAGGAACGTTTTTTTTTAAAAAAAAACACCAGAAAGCCGCCATTTTACTACATGATAATTGCTAGGTAACAAGTATTCACGGTGAGAGTGACAATGGGTCGCAAGCAAGAAAACCATTTCAGTCTGTTAAAATATACCTTTATTTCCCACCCACAGTCGTGTGCAAAGTTTAGGCGCCACAGGTCAAATTAGTTTTTGTTTTTTTGGCATAAAGTTGACACAGTTCCAAGATAAAAAAACAATTTCTGCCCAATTTAATAAACACTTGTTATTTGCTGAAGTGCACTTATTAGAGAATACACTACAAGTGACAAATATTAAATTAACATTTTGATGAAAATATGTTTAATAAACATAACATGAAGCCAGTAAATAGAAGGACTGATTTTTTCATAAAATGTACTTGTTAAATTTGTTCCCTCTATAGGTCACCCTTTTTTTCTTTTAACTTAAAAACATTAACCAAACGTTAAATTTGTCCAGAGATGTTGAAATATCGGAAAGATGTTTTTTCAGCACTTTTAATAATCCTCACACAACCCTGCAGTTTCTAGCCAAACTTAAACATAAATAATAATGCAGTGCTTACAATAAATGTGTTCTCTTTTTTTACTGAATAAAATAAGTGAAATAAAATTAAATATTAAATTTTTCTGTAACAGTATGTACAACGTAATAAGCGACCTTTTTTGGAAGGTTTCCATATTTTTCAGTAATAGTTGAGTAGTGTACTGAAGAAAAAAACACAAAATACACATTTGTTAAATTGTCTATGCACAATATGCTAATTGAAAAAAATTGAATGAGATGAAATTGAACAAGGCTTGCATTTTAAAATACATTCACATAAAGGGAGAATACTAAAAACCTGATTACACACGTTTAGTGGAATAAATCTCCGCAATCCCAATGTAGATAACACTGACATCTCAGCAGTGCAGCTCTTTCCACATTTTTGTCTGACAGGGGGGAAAAAAAACCCACATGAGATGGCGTTGTGTGTGTCAAGCATGTTATTATGAGGTGATTGATGGAGGATAGGGCTTTGAGCACAATTAATTTCATTTAGACACTTCTAACCCTGTTTTCCTCTAGCATTCTTCTCATTGCAGTGGTTGAGGTGGATGTTGCTTTGCCTGCATGTCGCTATTAATAGCATGACCCATACTTTTAATTTAACCTGCTGCTAGGATTTGAACAGAATTAATAAACGCACCAGCGAACATTTTCCTTGTTTGATTTGGTGAATTTGCTAAGCATTGTTTTGTGTTTTAAACCTTAAGCTCATTATTTGAACGATGAGAAATGTAAGGTGTGCTGGGTTTAAACGAGTCAAACCAGGATGGAAGGTTTATTTAATAAAATGCCTCTTTGAGGAGTGTTTGCCGTTTTAGAAATGTATTGAAAGAATGTTAAGAAAAACAAATCCTGATTTTTTGTTGCTGTTTAAATGTTTATTTGTAGAGACTCCATTGAAATCACATATTTTTACGTGTCCTTTGAAATTTTAAGAATTCATTTTCTTTCCTTAATGTTTCATGTTGTTTTTTTATCAACGTTAATAATGACACATTCAGGATTGAAAGTTTGGATTTCACTTCTTTTTTTTTTCCCTCTACCTGCGCTTTCTTGTTTCCGTCATGCTTGAGTGATTAGGTAATTCAGCGTGAAGACCAACTGGGCAAAGAATGCACATCTTCCCCTTTTCTTTGCGCGTGAATTCAAATGATAGAAATAAGAATAATTTCGAGGAGCTGAATTCAGCAGCTCTCTGGGCTTTTGTGTCGCTTCAGCAGCCGCAGCGGCACTTCAGCTGATAGATTTCTCACCCCAGCTCTGTGGCCAGATACAGCATGTCTGACACTCCACATAGTTTTGGGGTGAACTTTTCCTTCTTTTAGAAAAAGGTCCATGTTTTTCAGCGTTGTTTTTTCAGTTGTAAATGAATGGATAAATATTCTCACGCACTGGTGATGTTTGTGAATTTTATTTTGCCAATTTTAGCCATTCAAAGGCAGTAGGATATATTTGGTGAAAATTTTGAGGTGTTGACAGAACTGTGTGTGTGTGTGTGTGTTTGTGGACCAGGTTGACCAACAGTAAAAAAAAAAAAAAAAAAACAAAATCAATCCATTTGTGAAGGTGTATTTTTTGTGTTGGCTCCAAAGCTTTGCCAGTTTTTAATGTAGATGTTGGCCTTGATATTGTTTGAAGTTTTGTGGAAAAAGCTTGAGGTGCTGTACCTCTGTGTGTATGTGTGTGTGTGTGAGAGAGAGAGCTCTCTGCTCACTCCAAATTCAGATGAGCCCCAGTTAAGTGATATGGATGTAGATTTAAGTTTTCAATCCTCACTGTCCTCATTTCAAGCACTTTTGATTTCGTGAAACGCTGTCCCTCACTTGTCGGCTCCACTACCATTAAACACTTCTATCGGTCCAAAAATAATGTTAGTTTTTGCACAAGTGCTTTTTTCCAGATCAAAGTGTTTTTCAAGAGTAATACACACCCATTTGTAAATGAGGATTTATTAATTCTTTTTTTTTTCCTCTTCTGTAAATGTATGGTTTGACCTTGTGTGGTGTGTTCACTATTTTCTACAAGTGTTACTGCGCTCTGAAACGCATTTGTGCAAAATATGCGATGATTAAGTTCGCTCTTTTATACCTCGACAAACCTTCAGTGAAAGGTCAGGCTGGGATTTTACGGCCGTTTGCCTCCGTGAATGCGTCGCCTCCGGTGCTGACCAGCAGTAACCAACAGCGCCAGTGAATGGTGATTAAACATGTGGTTTTAATTGAAGATGTTATTCAGTGGAACGGCGAGCCCAGGCATTTTCTTCTTGTGTGAATAATAAATTATGCACGTTTTTAGACAGTGAGGGCTGTTTTTATTACAACTTGGGAGTGTGGTGTCAATTTCCCCTCCAACAGAAAAAGAAAAGAAAAATGTGTGTATTCATATATATATATATATATATATATATATATATATATATATAGAGAGAGAGAGAGAGAGAGAGAGAGAGAGAGAGCAAGTTGAGCCATTTTCTGTAAAGCAATTTTACCCAACCTAAGCATCCTGCCCATCTGTGAATCAGAAAAATATAGAAGAAGTTCTAGTGGAAAAGGAGGGATGTTTTCCAGATGACACAGTTGATGTGATTAGTTTGTGCTTGATGTTGTGTAGCGCTGGTATGGACCGTGTCAGCTTTGGGAGGGACCGGGCGAGCGAGGCAGAAACCTATCCTCTGTTGTCCATCAGTTTTGAGACTATACGTGGTAGGAAATTCTTCGCAGTGTAACTTTAATATGCTGTTCCCTGGCGTCTTAACGTTATAGCCTTGATCTTCCCTCTTCATTCTCTTTTAAAAGCGTACGTTCACTCGCGATTCCTGTGTCTTTCCTGAGCGCACTGTGGGCCCGGGTTCTGGACAGCGCTGGGCTGTTATGAAGTGATGAATGTCTTTAAAAGCGGCTCCTGCCTGGAGCTGAGGGTTGAGGGCCCGTTTCCAACGTGACCGGTGAAAGTCGCGCAGGGCAAGGCAGGGTGTCCACTGGACGGAAATGACAGTATTAGAGGCGGAGGCGTTGGTCATTATTCCTCTGTATCCATTAGCTAAGCGTCCCTGGAGAGTGCTAGGCAGACAGTGGCCCCAGCTTTATGGCCTATTATTGGCACTTGGAGCTGCAGACGCTGTTGGAAAAAGCAGAGCTCGCAGAGCACTTCCACTAGCTGCCCTGTGTCCAGAACTTCCCAGGAGGGAGAAGGGAAAAGAGAGGAAGAGGAAGAGGGAGAGAGTGAGTGAGTGAGAGAAAAAACGAGAGTGAGGAAGTGAGAAAAAAAAAAAAGAGAGAGAGCTGGTGATAGAAGATGAGACCATTCTTAGTAATACCTCCCACGCACACCGCACTGCATCTCTATGAGTCTGACCTGCTCGGTATTTTAGATGATTCGGGAAAGTTGTTACTATATCTCATCTCATCTGAAATAGCTCCACAGGCTTTGCCTGTTGTGGTGCAGCTCTAACCGGAATAAGCTCTTCGATTCCACCGCTTTGATGAGGACCACCTCTGTTATGTTCGGAATGGCTTGTGTCAGTGCCCAGGCTGGGATAGCATCAGAGGGAGGAAGGCGCCTGAAGCCCGAGCTCAGTCTCCCCCACCATGACCGAAGCCGCTTCTGCTAACTTTGCATTCCGGCTGACAGCTGTATTTGGGTTATGGATTTTCTCTCATCCCCCCCCCCCCCCCCCCCACCACCCTCTTCCCTTCATTCTTGCCTCTGCTGGCCCCCCTCCTTTATGAAGGTCTTCATAACACGGCTCTCTGTATATTTTGAAAACCCTAGTTAAAGACTGACAAACCATCACGTCCATCAAACGGAGGACAGGCAAGCATACATATCAGCTAAGCTCCTCTGGAGAGAGAGGGGAAAGAAAGAAAAAAGCAGAGGGGAGAGAAACTTTCAGCAGTTTTTAATGCCACCATAAAAGACACGGGGGTGATGAGTAAATGACAGCTGCAGAGCGAAGCTGTTGCGAACGCGCTTTTAATACGTAGCGCAAAAGTTGCCGTACAGAGTCGAGGAGACCACTGTTGCGCGCCTCTCTTAAAGACTCTGCTCGAAATCCTGTCGACGACAGCTCAGGCCCATGTGCTAAGCTCGCAAAAATACTGTGACGTGGTGGCGATTAGCGAACTTGAGCCGCGCGCTTGTACACAAGAGCCGAGGAGCGAGGTGTGTTCCCTTTATTAAGTCTTCTTCTGCTTCTTCGCCTGGTCTTCTTGGCTTTGGGCTTTGTTTTGCAGCAGCCATTGCCATAACCAGTGGCAACGAACCTTAGACTGGACTTAAAAAAAAAAAAAAAAATCCTAATCCACCCCCAGCTGTTGAAGGTGTGAGGAACGCATTCCATCAAGGTTTTTTTTTTCTGCGCTTCACTGTACGGGCCTGGGTAAATCCTCTCTCCCGCCCGGTGACCATATAAGTAATAACCATATAAATGCATCTAATTTTCATTCGCTAATCCGCAAAGCATCGGAGAGAACGGGGAGGTGTTGCTTTGCTTCATGGCATTAGTGATGGGGTAACAAGGGATGCCTGCTTAAGTTATTTGCATTTGAAACGAGCGAACGCCATACATCTTCTGACAGAATTATCTCCTAACCATGTGTAAAACAAAATCAGATTCACCTCTCTCTGTGTTGATTGATGTGGTGGATTTCAACACCCCTCCACCCCCCAATGTCTTTCTCCTCCTCAATTTGCCACAACCCTTTTACTTTTATTTTTTAATTCGGTTTGATCTTGTGTTTGGAGTTGGGAGGAGAAAAAAACCCAAAAAACCCAAAAAACTCGATATGTTTAAGAGTAAAAAAAAAGAACGGTATTAATGACTGTGTAGCGTGTAGTCGTCGGAGCTGTAGAGTTGTGCCCATGAACAGGGCAGGGGTTTTTCGGCCCCCCAAAGACAGAGCTTTCATTTTCTCCTCTCCTTTTCTTTCCTTTGGGAGGCTCTCGTGGTGAAGTGGCTTAGTGGAAGGGAGGGAGCGGTGGGGGTGGTGTGTGTGTGTGTGTATGTGTGTGTGTGTGTGTGTGTGTGTGTGTGTGGCAGTTCTCCGCAGGCCTCTTCAGACCAGCGTAGAGGCCAGAGGAGCGAGGGACTGAGAGAGCGGGGGGAGAGAGGGACACAGAGAGAGAGAGAGAGAGTTCAGACATTAGACACAGAGTGTGGCACTCTGGCGCGTTGGGAAGGAGTGTGTTATCTCCTGTTTAGTGAAACACACTTACCGTCACCAGCCGCTCAGCCTAGAGACGCTGAACACGGAACAGAAGAGATGCTCATTAGAGTCAACAGCCGGCGAAGCACAGAGTGTGAGGACTGGAATGAAAAAGAAAAAAAGAAAAAAGTCACTGTTTTGGTGTTAAGCAAAAAAAAAAATAAAATAATAATAAAAATAAAAAAAAGATAATTTCTGCTAATGACATTAGCAGAGCCCTACCATTTTATTTTATTTTTTAAATTTTTTAATTTATTTTTCATGATGCTTTTAAACTGTATTTTCACACTTTCTGTGACTACTTTTTTTTTTTTTTGACTGTTTTAAAGGGGAAGATTAAAAATGACTGATCCCTTTAAACAAAAACAAGATGTTGATGCCTTTATTGTTGGTAGTTATTGCTGTTTTTATTTTTATATTTATATTTCTACATTTCTAAGAGTCTTTTAAGATCTGGTAACCGTTGAGTGGAGTTTGCCTTTTGCTCTCCGGCTGCAGGCTGCAGGCATTGTTGACCGAGGGACATCTGCCACTATATTATCCCCAGCTGTTATCTGCATAATTGTGTAATACCCGTGCCCCCACCACCACAGCCACCGCCACCTCCCTTACATACAAACTCTCTCTCACACACACACACACACACACACTGTCCCTCACGCTCCCTCCCTGTGGGCTGTAAAGGAGTCACAGGCAGTGTCTGTGTCTCAGGGCTGGTGTTGGGATGATGGAGGGCCTGCGGTTAGACTCGGGGTCCGGTTGGTCTTTCCGCTCGTGTTGTTGGACTGTGGGTCGTAAAGAGGCATGGAAGGGTCACTCTCGCTGGTGTGAAGTCTGCCCTTATGGTCACCGCCAGTGGACTGACATTTGTAAAAGGATTTGGCGCAGGTAGCCCCTTCATCCAGCGGAAATAACACAGCCCCCTAAACCCCAGGGGATTACCGTGTCTGTCAGGTCCTCGTCTTCTGCAGGAGTGACTTAGCTCAGCTTTTGTTTTTCCTCATTCTCTTTCATTTTCCAGGCTTTTTGAAAGCTTCGCATTTTAGAGCAGCTGTGAAGAGGCAAATATAAAATACAATAATGTGTAATGTATTGACTCCACATTAGTTTTTATTTAGTTTTTATTTATTTTCTGAGAATTGATAACTGACCGTGTGCTGGATGCTGATGAGTAGGTGCCTCAGGGTCTCTCTCTCTCTCTCTCTCTCTCTCTCTCGTTTACGTGACCGAACTGAATTGAATACACGCTCTGAAATGAATTCTCAACCAGAACAGAGTAATAGAAGTTTACAAGTTCTGTGCTCTTTAACACGGCTGTTGTTACTGGCAACGCGTTCGTCCGTAATTAAGCGCTCTCTTTCTTTATCAGTGTGTCCAACAGCAGATGCTTCCCCCCACCTCTTTCTTCCCTCACTCAGCATGAAGAAAGACTCATTATTTCTCCTTTAGTAATCCCAGTACACTGTGAGTGTGTGTGTGAGTGTGTGTGTGTGAGAGAGAGAGAGAGAGAGAGAGAGAGAAGCTCTCCCTGGACCAGTCCTCTAAGACTGTCCAAACTGACATCTCCTCTCCAGCAGCCTCATTGAGAAGATGTTTTACAGTTTTTCTCTGGCCGAGATTGAGAAAGCAGAGTTCTGTGTGTGTGTGTGTGTGTGTGTTGTTCCATACGCTGATTTTCAAATGCCGCCACACTATTGCCGTGTGAGTGCTCTTTTCCCAGCTCCTACTGATCACTTAAACGGCACTAGAGCTAAATCACAAGGCGACTTGAAATGACTCAACCTTCCTCCTCTCTTTGTCTTTACCCATCATTTCATTCCGACTTTTCTTTCTTTCCTCCGTCCTTTTTGCTTTCAAATGTGACGGAAGACATTTGCGTCAAGACATCTTACCTTTTTAAAATTAATTAGACTCCTGGCATCCTTGAACCCTGTCTGAAAGGAGAGTGAATGCCTTAATTAAAATAGAACTGACAACCGAATTCATGTTCTTTATTTTTTATATCTTTTTTTTTTCTCTTGTTCAGCATGCTTTTTTTTTATAGACCAAAATTAAGGTGCCATGGTATTGGTATGACATGGCATTCTACAGAGATTCCCCACTTTCCATTTAAATTACCTTTTCTCGCATGACATTTGACCAGATTTTATTAAAAGAACTTAAATGATAAAATTTGCAGATAACTCTCAATAGGGCTGTGTTTGTAAAGGTCTTACAAATTTATGCTTAATTTTAACAATCTATTGGGCCATCTTTTTTCCCTGCTATTCAATCTAAATTATTTTTTATAAATCAGATAAGGGTGTGAAGTGGGTATAACGATAATTCCTGTGCTGTAAAAACTTATTTCAGTTCATTTTAATAGCTAATCGTTCATTTGAATTAAATATCTGTGTGTGATATTAATGTTTTTATGCATGAGGTACACTTTGATTGAATTATGGAGAACGAGTACAAAATGGTTTGCTTTGAGGGATGTGATATTGTGGGGGTTTTAGGGGCTTTTCAGTGGAGGCTTCAGTAGACAAACAAACAATAGGAAGAAGATTCACCCTGAATTTTTTATTTTTATTTTTTGGAACATTAGTCTATTAGTATTTGTTAGGTATTTTTTTTCTTTTTTTAAATATTTGCTAGTAATGGGAAAAACAGACATTCCACTTCAGTTCAAGGACTAATGTGACTTTATTTCAAGAAAAACAAGGCGTAATAGAAATAAAAAGAATTGTTACAGCAAAGGTATTTTTTAACTTTGATTAGTTTGAAACCGTCAGAATTTTTTCGTTTCCTTGGCTTTGTTGCTTTTCTTCTTCTACAGAGAGGGTATGACCCTTGGAGAGGTGTGAAAGGAAAGCGAGGAAGGTCTGAGTCACTGAGGGAAGCATGCCGTGGTTTGCTTGCTGTAGCGCGAACTCTGTCTGTCTCCGCCGGCCACATGCTGAGGCTTTGTACGAGCCGGTAGCCTGGGAGAAGTTTCCAGAACGCCGCGGTCGAGGCGCATCTCCAGGGTGCCGTTTAGCCCAAAACGGCGGGGAGCACGAGGCGGCGAGGGCTGAGCGGCTGCCGCTTTCTCTCACTCTAACCCTCGGAGTAACCCCTCCGCTGCTCTCTCTGCCACGGCTAATTTCCAAAACACAGCCCCGGCTTGTCCCAACCCCCCCAACCCCCCCTCAATCCAATCCAATCCACACGCCTCTTCCAAAAATACGTCTTCTTTTCATCCCCTCTTAAAAAAAAAAAAGACGCTCACTCCCTGCAGAAGATCATTTTTCTTCAGGTCTGCCGTGCGGTTTAAGGCCACTCCCCTCTCACCCTGTTAAATGTGTATTCGCATATCATCAGAGTGAGGTACTGCGTGGCGTATTGATTCAGATTGATACAGGACCCTCTGGAGCTTTGTGTGAAGAGGTCGGGTCTAGTCTTGACTTTTAGAAATAGGTCACTTTGCATTTTTAATTATTTAAAAAACAACATGGACGTCCTTTAAAGTCCCTAAAGGCTATTTACACTCACATGTAGTAGACCTACAGTGACCCCTTTGAAGAAGCATTCAGGGGAAAATGCCATCTCCCAAGAACCTGTTTGCCACCCGTATTCTTCAAGAGCGTAAAAATATTACGATTCCTCGCTGATTCCAGATCAGTACAACCTTCAGCTGGAAGGCAGAAAGTTTGGTAAGAAACTACTCATGGCCAAGGTGCTTCTCTGCGCTCCCAGACTCCCTTTCTGTTGATCCCTCGCAGGGTTAATTTGTGTAGGAAATGGATAGTTCTTTTCTTGTAATTGTGGCTTTGAGAGTTTGCGATCACGCTGCGCGAGACCACTCGGCGGTTCCGCCTCTAAAGGACGGATGATGAGCTGGACGGGGAGGAGGAAAGAAAGAGAAAGAGAGAAGAAAGAAAGTGGGAGGAGGGCTGGGAGACGTCAGTGAAGCCCACAAGGTGCTGCTGGCTGGAGGAGCTGGAGTGGGTCCTGATTGATTGATGGTAAGCTGAGCCCCTCAGCGCGCTAATCAGCGTTCTATCCCTCCAATCATTTAATAAAGGCCTAATCAGGCTAATTGACCCACTCGTTTTGGGCGGGGAGCGGCACAGCTGCGTTTGCACCTGAGGGGGCAACCGTGGACAGAGAGAGAGGGAGAGGAAGACAGGGCCGATTACTCAGAGTGCCACACTTTTTTATTTTCCTCACGACAGCCTCGTGCTCGTTGCCCGGTCGGAGTTTTACACGTCGCCTGGTTTTAACGCCGTGGTCAGGGCGGTTCATTAGAAGCCGGATCAGTGTGTTTTTGCGAGCCTGTGCGGGCGGTTTGTTGCCTAGGCCGGGACTCGGCCTTGGAAAATCAGCATCGTCCCGTTGTGTCTCGTGGAAAGCCCCTGAAACAGGAATTGAAGCATCGGGAATTTGATAAACGGAGCGATTCGTTGACCACGCTTTTTTTGAGAGATAAAGAAGGTCTTTAGAGTCTAAATGGAAGTGTGGGCCAAAAGGGAAAGAAGAGGATGAAACACATGTAGAATGTGAGAGAGTGTGTGTGTGTGTGGGAGAAAAAATAGAATTAGTGTCCCATCACCTGCGTTATCTCCGCATTTTGATGTTTAGTCCTCATCAGTTCGGCCCAAGGTTGTCTGGAGAAATTGCTGAAGCGCGGTGTGTGTTGGCCGACTTTCAGAGCAGTGAACCCTCCGCTCACCCCGAGCCTGACATGAAGCGTCTTATCTTTTTGACAACTCTGTCCACTGAGACACTTTAAAGATATTGATATTACAGTGTATTTTATTGTGATGAAATATATACATCAAATCCCTCTTGGTCAAACATGACTTACCGCCCCTTTAAGATCCTCCGACTCTGGAATCTGGGATTCTTTACTGTTAGATTTGCTCAGGAGGGAAAAAAAAAACAGTGGTAATAAAAAAGGGAGGTCTTCCATTTTTGAGAGGTGCTATTTTATCTTAGTTCTGATTTTTTTTTCTGGAGAGGAATTGTATGTAAGCTCTCTCAGGGGACCCCTCTTCAGCTGGGGCTCGATCTGAAAGACGCATTTCTGTGTCTGGCTGTGCTTCCTCCTCTAATTTGGCTGAAGGTTTACCCCCAGCAGAGTGAGCAGTCCCTTTCTCTACAATACCTCGGGCGACACACACACACACACACAGTACACGAGGGAAAGTTCCACACAGCCATCCATCCTACAGCCTACAATCATATTATTCCTTCTCCCCCTTCCTTCACTGCCCCCACCCCTTATTCACCTCCTAATCCTTTTCTCTTTTGCCAGTCTGTTAATGAGAATTTGTTAACGAGAGTGAGAGATCTTTTGGGTATAGCACAATTTATCAGAAAGGCGTATAGGTTTAAAAAAAAAAAGCGGGGGAAAAAAGAAACAGCCCTTCAAAGAAATTCTATTCTTCTTATTTTGTGAATGTTTGATGAGACATTGAAAAGTTTTCTAGCGTCATGCTGCTGTCTGAACAGAGTGGAGCAGAACGCAGTGTCTAATCACTCTTCACAGAAAAATGACTTCCAACCAGATTTAATTAACTGATAAGAGGGGCTTCAAATTAATTTTTCAAGGATGTTAGATTTTGATTAAGAAACTCCTAAAAGAAATAGACGAATAATCAATTTTTTAATCAACTTACTCAAATGGTAACTGGTTAATATGGTAATTCTGGCAATTAGGGCAAATATTGTAGTGCAGCAGTTTCAATGCATCCCCTTAAAGGAATTATAATATCTTTACATCTAATTATTACGGTTATTTCATTTTTTTCCCCCGTTTTTTTTTGTGCGTGTGGCTACCTCTCAATTTCAGTATTCTTACCACAACCCCCCCCCTCCCCCGTCGTCTCCCCACCGTACCCCAAATCTTCTCTTAGGGTTATATTCAAATGAGAAGTTGGAAAGTGTAATAAAACCAAACTTTCACAACAGAGAACGTGAATAGCCCCGTCTCATAAATCCATATTGGAAGGAGGTTTCTCAGAGAAAGAGAGAGTGGGGGGTGGTACTGAGGGGAAGTGTTAAATTTAATCTGAGTCATTCACATTTAAAGCAGAAATTGCCCTTGAGACTGTACATTATATGAATTAATAGCCGTGAACTTTTATTACTTACGGGTTATTCATAACCAAACGGACGGACGGATGTGAAGGTATGAGATTATTGCGAAAGTTGTGAAAGTTTTCAATCGCGTGAAATTGATGGGAACTTCTTGTGTAATTACACTTTTTCCCCCCGTTCTCATCGTTTTCATTTTCTCGTGTATTTTGGACAATTGCTCGGTAAAAAAAACGGCTGACGGACCCTGATTTTTCCGAAACCCTCACGGCTTTAGGTTTTAAAGTCCTTTAAGTCCGTGGATTGATCCGAGTTTCGCTTCACTTCCTCCAACTCTCGCTAATTTAAACGCACACCCCTGCCCCGATTTATTGCACATTTGTCAGGGTTTGTTTTGCATATTTTGGGTTGGTACTGTTCCTTTTTCACTGCCGAGTTTCAGTGTGTTGGTGTTTTCCTGTGAGTTTAGAAGCGTCTTTGTTGTTTAACAGTTGACATCTGCTGAAGGGTTTAACTACTGTTTATTCCAGTCGTTTAGCCCAGATCCCGTGCTGTGTGCGCGAGGGAAATATTGACAAAACATTGGAGCAATTGAATGGTTTTCCTTAAATAATGCAGGGCCTAAAAGAAGCTCGCCTCTGTCTTTCTCCGTTTGAACTGGCGTGTGAGGGCTGAGAGGCTCCGTGAATAAGGGCCCGGCTGCAGAATCTCAATATTGAACGTACGTATTCAATTAGCAAAACTCATTAGGAAAAACTTGGCATTTGTTGTTGTTTTTTTTCTCTTTCTTTTTTTCTTTCTTTCTTTCTGGCACCGAATTAATGGTTTTGATATGCTAATTAGCAAGTAATTTAATTTCAAAAGGCCTCAATTAACAGCGGCATTGTGGACACGATGAAGTTAAGCAGCGTAATCTAATTTGCATTAGTAACGAGCAGGGAGTAATTAGGGGACTAATTAGACACTTCAGACAGTACTTGTGTTTACTTTCTTAATGAAGTGGAGGGGCTTTTTTTTCCTGGGTGCCAGAGTGTGCCTGGCATCAGCAGTGACAGCGAGGGGGTTGACATGAGGTGGGGGGTGGCATCTGTTGGCACTAGAGGAGAAAGTGGCATATGGCTTACAGATCAGTTCCAATTACAAAACCCCACTAGCAGTCAGGTTGGCAGCCGGTGGCGAGTGCTTTCAGCCCCCACCGCCCACTCTCAAGCACTTATCAAAAGCACCTATCTATTTATGCGCATGTGTGTGTGTGTGTGTGTTTATTTATACCACGACTGCTCTGCTCTAAGGTGCTAATTCCGTATCATCTCAGATGTTTAAATCAATTCATTTTAGCTTGCCGTCAAATAGCGCTACTTCTGAAATATTTAATAAGCTTAAATTGCCGTGTTACGCCGCGGGTATTACATCAAAACATTACAGTGTTTAAAGAAAAAAAATAGTCTAGTTTACAGTGAAGCCTCTGTATCTTAAATAGAGACCTATTTTCCACAACTTTTGGGCATTTATTAAAAATCTGTTACATGATGAGGTCAAAATATCACAAGGATCAAACAGCACAGAACCCCCTGGTTCCCCCTGACCGGTTTCAGCGTCCGTGCCTTTAAATGAGAATGAGCTGCAGCCGTGTTCAGCACGAGAGCCCAGGAGCGTGGAGTCAGGAGCGGAAGCTCTGTCTTTTTGGTCATTTTCGCTCTGTGCTATTCTGTTGTATTTCATCAGTAGTCTGATTTCTCTGCTCTCCTTGTGTTTGTCTGGCTCCGTTGAACCTGAACGTCTCTTAAATGTCGAGTGTCTGTATAAGATTGATCACAAACTCAGATTGACATGTTTTATCCCAGGCTTTGAGACTCCCAGGCGGCTCACAGAACCCTGAGAGAGTTGTTTTTATTTTCCTCAGCTCCACAACCACAGATCAATGTGTTAATGCGCTGAAAAAGTGAAGTGTTTTAACAATCGTACTCAGCAGGTAAGTAGCACCAGCCTCTACGTTCATCGTAAAGGACTTTACGTCTCCGAGTCTCTTTCTCTGGTACCTCCCAAAGGGCCGGGTTCACTTCGCTGAATCCTGAGAACAGAAATCAGTTGGAAAAGTTGACGTCCGCGCAGTGTTATTTCTAAACGTAGAGAAATCAGATCATCTCTGTTTCTGTAAATATTCATCGGTATTATCATTGCCTGGAGCCACTCGCAGCGAATAGGAACTTGTGGTGGAATTTGTCTGGTGTCTGCCTCAGCTCTGCAGGCTGTCTGAGTGCTGGCTGATGAGGTCATAGCGCTGGGACATGGCAGAGCCATTTCGCCTCCCCGTGCTCTCTCTGCAGGGATTGGTTTCGTACCAGTGACGGGGCTTTGTTTCAGTCGCCGTCCTGCGACAGCCGCACTGCACAAAATACCAGATGTCCCCCTCATTTGTGGAATATGGAAAGTTTTTTCCTTTTTCTTTTCCTTGCCTTTTGAAAGCGAGCCAGGCGTTAGGGACAGTTGCAGTTGGAAATGAATGAGGACGGCGACTGTTGACACATGCCATGACTTGGCCTGCAGTTTGGCCTGCTCTCAAGGCTATGATGTATCCACTTTATCACGCAAGTGACAGCAGGGGAGTGAGAGGAGGAGGAGGAGAGAGAAATTCTAGAGAGAACTTATAAAAAACCCTTTTCTGTTGGTGAATTTGTATTTGCTTTATTTCTTCTTCTCGTGCTTTAAACCTTTGTCTGATTCGGTTTCTACCACTTTAAGTGTGTTTGATTTCTTCCTTTTACTTTCCTTCTCTGTATCTTTCCCTCCACTCTAAGGCTGCCAAGCTCCACTCTCTTTCAGGCTACAAGCAGACTCTTTGATAAAAGGGTTTGTGGATATTTGGCCATGGGCTCGGTAAACAGGCCTGTGTTATTTTCTCAGGCCCTACGTCAATAAGAAACCCTGCTTCTCGCGCAGTATCCAGGCTGCTAGCAAACATTCCACCGGCTTTTCCAGGCTTTGTCCGGCAGGCGAGTATAAATTATAGCTTGGCTTTTGTTGAGCGTTCGCTGCCTTAAAGTGACCGCGCATCGTGAATTTCTTTTCTTTTCTTTTTCTTTTTGGGAACAGACTTTAAGGTAGCGCGAAGTGGGCGGGTGGCACCGGGGTCAAAAGGAGGCAGCTTTAGATAAACAGTATAAAAGTCCCAGGATTATCGCGGGAAGTGCCCATTTATTTGAAATCGGGCTGGATCCCATTAAAATGTTGAGAACTGATGGTAAACAGTGTGGTCGGCACAGCCTCCGAGTGTATTCAAAGAGCTCTAATTGAGGGTTGAGTTTGTGTACTGTTAAAACGGGGGCCCCTTAGGACGTCGTAGAGGGCTGAGTTTACAGCCCGGCGCTAAACGTTACGCGGTGGCCCAAAGAAGCTTGGCTCTAACCGTTATCAGCGTTCTGAGCGGCGTGCTGGTTTCAGGTTCCTGATAGACACGTTTCTGGCTGCAGGACCGCTGTGAGAGTGGGTTGGACAAGTGGGTCGGACAGAGTAAGGGAGGAACTCCGGATGAGGGCGGTTTTGATTGACGTCTTTCTTTTTTTTTTGAAAGTAGGTGGGATTAGAGTTTTGGAACCGAGCGAGCTTACTGTTTGCAGAGACTAAACCTCTTCCATATGCTGGTGATTTCATACTTAATATCAAAACTGTTGACGTTTCCCTCCACCCAGCGTAATGTACATGCAAGGCTTCATTATAAAACTGCACCAGAACCCCTCGTTTTCTCACTCACTCCTTCTTAAATCATGGATACTTTTATATGGCCTTTGGAAGGGGCCCAAAATGTGATTATTGCAAGTGTGCTTTTGTACCGGAGCTGAAATGCGATTCCCATGCTCCGACTCCGGCTCCGAGTGTCGCGCCGACAGCCTGCAGTTGAGTTGAGTCCAGTTCAGCCATGGGTAACTTAGTACCTGCCTTGTGTTCTTCCAGTGAATTTGCACCTTGGTTTTGAAGCCTCTTTGAAACATTTTGCAACTGCCTGGACCTGTTGATGTGTCTAAACTCGTCGTACTTTATTGCTTGTGACAGGCATGAGGAGTTAATTAATGTTGCTGGCAGTGAGGCCTCCCCTCAGACAGGCCAAGGCCTTTATTTCTGGGATACCGTCCACTGTGTTGACGACACGCCGCAAACAATAATGGGTTAAGGATAGGGCAGTAAAGTACAACTCCCAGGTGTCCACGAATGACTTCACTTGCATGGGAATACATTATTCCTCCATTTTGGAGGGCTAGTCTTAGCTGGAGTTGTACAGTTCGGGCTGTAAATGGCTCTATGTGTAGGACTTGGGTGAGAATTTGGAACGATCCATGTCACATTTTAATAGAGATATTAAAGCTGTGTCTGTAAGGAATTGAAGAAGAAAAGGATATTGGGCTGTGTAAGCAAGCCATAGCTTTCCTCTTGCTTTCACTCTCAGTTACAGAGAGAGAGAGAGAGAGAGAGAGAGATTATGCTCCTATTTACAAATGAACTAACCTTAGGGCTGCCCTTTTTTCGCTGATAGGTTTACTGCCACGCCAAACGCCTGCTCTGCGCGCCCCTATTACAAAGATAATGAATATTCATCACCCGCTGAGTAGGATCCGTATATGCTCGCATTTGTATTGATTATTATGTCTTTTAAGTACCTTTTATATCATTCAGAAAAGTTAAGCACCACAGCCGCCCCGTTCTCATTTGAATAAGAACTCAGTACAAAGCGGGGGCTCTGTTCGGGCCGTAGCTGCACAGAGGCCGGCGGTCCTAACGTACTGTACTGGAAAGGCAGGTTAGGTTATACACTCTGTGGACAGTTTGGTGTGTTGTGTAAGAGTCAGGAAGCTGTGGTCAGGTACGGTGTTTGTGAAGTTTTGCCTTCTCTCTAACCCCTGTGGTAAATTAAAGGAGGCAGTGTACTTCAGACAACAACAACAGCAGCAATAAAGTTATAAAAAATAAAAAGGAAAAATGAGACTGAATAGGAATAAAACAAACAATGAAGCGATGTGTTCAGAGTTCTGTTCAGCAGCCGAATAAACTCAAACCACCACATCCTTTTGGCCAAAACAAGATGTGGTTTTGCTTTCGTTTGGTGTATAGGCAGATACCGCTGGCTCAAGGCTGCGGAACAGGGGCAACAATGGGAAAATGTAGAATATATTGGGATAATTACAAATAACAATAGTGATTCCTGTTCTCTCGATTAAGCACAGGTGGATTAGTCATGTGACATAGTGACTTATATGTGATTATACTGACCATAATAAGTAATTCTTTGTTGGTTAATGGTACCATTGGTACTTGGCATATGTGACCTGGTAAAGAACTCGATAACATTGTCCAATTGGCCCATGGTTCTGCGACTATGGTTCTATGTGGATGTGGTGTATTAACCCCAGTGTGGTTTATAGAGTAGCCCTGAGTGTCCAAAAGTATTTCATGAGAGGAATATTAATCTAGAAAGCGTTCATGTGAGGTTTGGTAAGCCGGATCTCTCTCTCTCTCTCTCTCTCTCTCTCCTTCTTAAGACGGAACTCAAATTGCCCAGCCAGGGTAAATAAATTACTTTCATCGATTGGCGTAGTTAGGAACTGACTTTATCACCGGTTCACCTGACAAGAGTCGGATCTGAGCCTGATAAGGCCCCTCAGTGCTGGGCTTGTAAAATCAGTGTTGCCTTTTTTTGTACGATGAACATCACGCCACATTAAACAGTTTTGAAAATTCAGAAGTGATGGCCTCCGCTATCTCCTCTATCTCCGCTGTCCGACTGTCACATTGCGAGGACGCCCTTTGTTTAGGAAGTTCCTGGCGGCCATATTGGATACGGCTGGATTGACACGGACATGGGTTTCTTTCTGAAGCCGTGTTAGAGAAATGCTATGTTAAATGACTCTTTGGCACGTTGAATGGTTCCTGATTGAGGATTCAGTAACTTGAAACGTATTTGATCGGATGAACCGATGCGGCTCGCCACTGCCTCTGTGTACGGAGAGTGACGGCGGCTTTATGAGCTGCTTAATTGGAGTTTGACAGGCTATTCACAAGTGGCTGAGGATGACTGACGCGCAGATGTGCACACCACACACACAAACACAGGCTTTGTTGGCAGGCCACTGCTACTTGCAAGGCCTGGTGGAAGTAAAGGGGTTAAAAGTTCAAGCCAGAGGCATCTGGAGCAAGAGCAGGACACTGAGGGGGGGGGGGTGTTGAGGCCTGCACTGAATATTGCTTCAGTGGAGTTACTGCTGACACTGCTGCATCACCAAGACCTGTGGATATACAGAGAGAGAGAGAGAGAGAGAGAGAGAAGTTAACTAAGAGAAAATGGAGAATGTAACATTGAGAAAGAGGAAGAGGGTTGGAAAAATAGAGAGAGAGAGAGAAAGATAACAAAAGAGATTACTGATATATGAGATTAAGAACGACGAAGAAATGAGGAATTGAGGGTGAACGAGTGCAGGAAATGGAGTGTGAATGAGTGAAAGTGTAACAGGGATGGAGACAGAGCAGGGCGTGAATGAGTGTGTGTTAGAATGAGAGAATATGGAGTGTGTGAGTGAAAAAGGGAGAGAGAGAGAGAGAGAGAGAGAGAGAGATGCAGAGAGATATATAGTAAATCTAGCATCGATGGGTGAAGAGAAACAGAGGAAAGGGAAACAGGTGGAGAAGATGGATAGAGAGAATAGAAAAGAGTGAGAGACTGAGAAAAAGACAGAAACATGAAAACAGAAGCCAGAGAAACAGAGATGGAGGTGAACAGTGAATGAGTGACAGAGAGAGAGAGAGAGAGAGAAACAGAAGCGAGTGCTTAGTAAGAATGGAATAAGTGACCCGTCAGTAAGTAAATGAATGACACACATCCTCTCTTTCTCTTTCTTTTCTCTGCCCCCGCTCCCCCGTTTTCCCTCGTTCTCCCGTCAATCATCCCCTTAACAAGCCTTTCCTTTATTTTCGTCCCTTTTTTTAATTGAGCCCAGTCTCATTTACAGTTGGTAATAAATGTCTTATCAGACGGAGGGGGTGTTACGTCAACACGGGTCCCCCCCCACCACCACCACCAGAGCCGAGGATACATTCAGAGCCTGTGGCGGCGTATGCGCAGATTGAGCCGGCAGAACAATAAAACATGCTGCTTTTTTCTTTTCTTTTTCTTTTTTCCCCTCGTTTTTTTCCATTACACATAAGCTGACAGCAAACCTGACAGAGGCTCCAACATGCTATCTATTAATTAGCTCTCCTTTGAGGAGGTTCTACTTCTCTCTCTCTCTCTCTCTCTCTCTCTCTCTCTCTCTCTCTCTCTCTCCATGGCTGCGGTCTTCAGCTCCCTCCTCTAATGTTCCATGTCGCTTCCTTAGCCTCCTTAAATGGTGGAAGAAAAATGAAAGTTGACAGATAAAAGCGAGCGAAGAAGAATGGGGCTAAATTCAACACAGTGAGGTGAGGGACAGAGCAAAGCAGATATTGATAATAGAAAAAAGAAGGACCCTGTTTTTTTAAACCCACCCCCTGGCACCCCCTCCCTCCCTCCCTCCCCGTGATTGGGGTGTTGATGTCCCGTCAAACACACGATCATGCTTCATCATAGAAAAGATGCAGCAGATTTTTTTTATTCTTTTTTTGGGGGGAGGTGGTGGGGAATTAATTAGAAAAACAGCATCTCCGCTCCCAGGGATTTCAGTTTGTTCATTAGCTATTTTAATAGCTAATTACTGTGTGCGGGAGTGTTAATTGGAATGCTTTTCGTTTAATATGAACTTTTCCTTCCCTTCTTTTTTTTCTTCTTTTCACCATCCTTTGCCGTGTTTTAATAGAAAAGCAGAAGGCTTTAAAAGGGCTGTGTGGCTTAGGGACAGAAAAGTGAGAGAGAATGGGATCTCTTCAGAAACGCTGTGCGGCTCAATATTGATGATGCAGTGGCTTTCAGGAGCGCAGCGAATAAAACGCAGAAACAGAAGAGAGTTTGCGAATCGTATGCAGAATTCTAGCAGATTCATCATTAAGGGGCTGACCCCCGTTCACTGTAGAGCTCGACCGATTACGATGTGTCGTGGACTGATTACGATTTCTTTGCAGACGAATTGGCCGATGGTTGACAGATTTTAAATTTTATAAAAGGTACGAAGCTTGTATTTTGGAGGCTCTGATTCTCAGTGTGTTATTTACGTGATGTAATCAATGTGAAGCTTATTTTGCTTTTGTATATGTATATAAATAAATAATAAACTCGTTCTGTAGGTAAAATTATTATGAAACGTACACAAGTGTAAAAATTTGTAAACGTTTTTAAAAAATTAGTTGTTGTTTTTTTTGTTAGATTTTTTACGACAAATATATCATCACTTTCCAAAGAAACTCCAAAATAGTGACTTCATAAGAGAATGAAGAGCTGCATAAATTTACATTAAAAAAATAAATAAATTCCATGTATTTTTGCCACATTTCTATTGATCCATCCTTCACGACATTTTCACGCGATGTGGACCGTGATGATAGACAGCTCCGTTCACTCTGATTCAGTTTGGCGTTTCTTATGATGTTGTATATTATCGATTATTTAATACGCATTATTTTATAATAAATATGGATCTTATTGTTAGAAAAGGTTGCAGGTAGGAGGCGTGTGAGGAATCGGCGGAAGGGGAACTGCAGCTGTGATCTTTCAGTGGCTTTGGGAAGACATTCTTCTGCAGCCTTGTCATGCTCGGCACTGCTGTTCTGGCTCGCTCGGGAAGCTGTTTCTAACAAAACTGTTTATGGGAGCTGGTTTGGACACTCACCAGAGAAGCAATGTGAGATTGGTCAAAAAAAAATCTGATACCCCACAAACACACACACATTCACTCATGCTCTGAGGGAGCAGATTTGTGGAAGTGCTGGAGAAGTGTTTCTTGGTTGGTTGGCTGCTCGGACACCGAGAGGGGATTGTGAGATGCTCCTGACAGGAGGGGACAGCAGTGGAGGACTGCACCAGCTTGCTGTGATACCCAAGGGTCGTGTGTGTGTGTGTGTGTGTGTGTGTGTGTGAGAGAGAGAGAGAAAGAGAGGAAATTTGAAGGAAAAAGAAGTTTTTGGAGTACATATTGTTTTATTTTTCTCTGTGTGTGTGTGTGTGTGTGTGTGTGTGGTGCTGCTCTACCCTGGCCCCTCTCTGTCAGCTGCGAGTAAGTGACATTTTCTAATCTGTCTGGGCCTCCCGAGGATATTGACTTCTTTTCAGCGCCTGTCTAAATGCTCTCCGTTACCTTTTAAAGCCAGCAGAGGAGAGCAAGAGAGAGCGTTTAGAAAGTGTTTTGGAGAGATGTAGAAGTCGGTGTAACTGTGCACTCACTGCTGTTCTGTCCACCCTTGAGAGGCCACATGATGGATTATAAACAACCGAGTGGGGTCAAGGGTGCTCCTCACCAGGCTGGATCCTGACTTTAAGGGTGGAGTGATATGAGAAAACAGACGACGTTGTGACCCTTACAGGGTTTTTCCACGATATGCAGAATATTACAGGATTGAGTTAGGAATTTACAATAAATAAATAAAAAATGCACCTGCGAGACCAGGTACCGGTACCTTTCAAAAAATCTCGAGCGGAAATTTAATGCAATACCCCAAGGCCTTTGAAATACTTTCAGTGAAAAGTGTTACTTCGGGAGGGTCTTAAATTAGAGACCTTGAACACACACACACTCCCTGAACGAACACTGGATTAGGAACACCGACCTTAAATGTAGTCCTTCGTCAGTGACACAGGACGCTGTCGGCTGGATGTTTTTGGTCGGTGGACTGTTCTCAGTCCAGACACTTAGGGGTTTAAAAACTCCAGCAGCACTGCTGTGTCTGATCCACTCTACACCAGCACAACACACACTAACACACCACCACCACGTCAGTGTCACTGCAGCGCTGAGAATGATCCTCCACCACATCACACCTGCTCTGTGGGGGTCCTGAGCGCTGAGGAGGAGGGGGAGAGGGGGGTGATAAAGTGCTCCTGTGTGGTCAGTGGAGCTGAGAGAGTGGACAGTGAGTGTAGATAAAAGGTGGGTGTTCCTAATCCAGTGATCGTTCAGTGTATGTACCCCTTAAACATTAGAAAACTCAACAGTGTCTTAATGTTTCATAGTAACGTTAACATATTTCACTGCCCACACCTACCCCACTACTTTCCACTCTCTGTACAGTGGACTATGGCTTCACTAGCTTTGACAGTATGTTGTGTCACACTGAGTTTCATTAGCTTTCATAGCTTTCATAAAGAAACCCACAGTGCTGATGGGTGCCGCTGTGGCACTGCCCTTTTACACAACTAACGACATCTGAGAAGCACTGTTTTTGTAGTAAGGCTTTGGCGAAAGCGGTGGACTTTTCTCGTGTTCGGTTTGAGCGGTGCTGAATTGAATTTCATAACCCACATTCATGATTTCACACACACACACACAGGTGAAGTGCAGTCTTCATAAAGAGCTCTTCAAGCAATGAAACAGAGACGTGGAAGGTGGAAATGGAGGCCAGCCAACACACACACACTCACACACAGTCCCTAGCTCCAGCTAGTCACCCATCCTGGCACACACACACACACACACACACAGGGAGGAAAAAAGGCTGTATATTACAGAGAGGCACTAGCAGAGAGGGCAGAGGAGGTGGCACTCGCGCGCAGGGTTGAAACACGGCTGAAAAACGGCTGCGGCGGCCATTAAATGTTTATGGAGTCGCCAGCCTGCAGTCGGTTTCTCCAGTGCGGCCGGTCATGACCGTTTGAGCCCAGGAAGAGGAAAAGCCAAAGACGTGGTGAGGCGAAAGCTCAAAACGCACTTGTTCGGAGCTTCCTAGAAGTCGTAGATCAAATGGAGCGGGCCCTGTGCGACTGCGTTGCCACAGTACAGTGCAATTAGACTTTGCAGCAAACATGTTAATGTGTGCTCCGCTAATGTGTCAGTGATGCGTTTGCATATCGTTTGCCGTCCGTGTTCTCTTTGAACATACTAAAGTAAGACAAGCTGTTTTCACACCCAGTCTGCGCTAGCAGCATCGGCGCCTGCTGTAATGTAAAATGCAAAAAGACAATAACCCCTATCTGTTGCTTTGGGAGTAAAATATTTTCCAGGCGATAAACAAAGCCAGCGTCTGATGTTAATTAGCGTTAAGTGATGAATAATAAACTGACAGTGCAAAGCAAATACAAACCGCTTTCATTTGTAGTGTGTTCTTTAAATTAGAAAAACACTTTAGGAAGTTGAGCTAGTTAGTTGTTGTGGAAACATTAGATGCTAAATTCTAATTAATAAAACAGTAACGACACACGCTTTCCTTCTAATGAAAGCAGAGTGTAACACAGAGGCGGGTCTTAGATCAATATAATGCTATTAATTAGCATTAGATAAGAGAGGGTTTGTATCCGCTTTCTTATAATCAGTAAGTGTCCATACACAGATCTGCTGACCACGCAAGAACACTTTCAGCATGTTGCTCTGCATACTTTGTTTGCCCTTTTTTTACCCTGTTGTTCAAAGCTTAGGACCCCCACCAATTCTCCACCAACCAAATGTTTTTTATTAAAGCAGTGAAACTTTAAAAAAAGCTTTAAAAACTCTAGCATCACTGCCGTGTCTGATCCACTCACACCAGGGCTTCACACAGTAGCACACCACCACCACCACCACCACGTCAGTGTGAGTCCAGCGCTGATAATGACCCAACAACCGAGTCATACCTGCCCTGTGCTGGTCCTGTGTGGGTCCTGATCATCGAAGAACACCAGTCAGAGCTGAGAGATTAGACAGTGAGGGTAGAAACAAGGCGGTGGTTATAATGTTATGGCTGATCCGTGATGTTATGAGGCACTTTGTAATTAAAATCCTCTTATTTTTATAAATCAAAGGTTGCTTTCAGCTTTAGGTGGTAGCTCTCTTTACAGTTTGGTGTTAGACACTGTATTCTTTCAATTGTGGTGAACTTTAACGTAATCCAAAGGGTCATTTTATAGACGCTGGCACACATCGGCTCCCCTCGATCTCACAGAGATTCCCATGTTCTCGTCCCAGGTCCATGCCAAGTTCTGACGATGGCTCCCAAACCACACTGAATTCCACACATAGTCCACATTCTCTGGACTTTTCCCAGGACTCGGCCGGAGTCTGTTTCCCTGCTGGACTAGCATGTGACTGACCATCACGGACTGTAGTCACCACCCCCCGCCCCCCGCCTCCTTCTCTTTTCGCTCTTTGTTCATAAAGTATCCATCGGTGTTGAGGTTAATCCGGTGAACGTCTGGAAGAGCGAGGGCCACGAGGGAAAGTCTCACAGATGAATACACGTTTTTTTTATCGTCTTCTTCTCTTTACTTTTGGACGCTTTGAGCGTGATCCCCATGGGAAAGTGTACCTTTGTCCTAGGCTTTGTCTGTTTTTAAATAACAGTGATCTGTGATATTCCTTTACCACGAAATGCATTTTAAACTGGAGATGCGTTTTCCTGCAGATTTCGGCAGTGAAACGCTGTTCCCACCGCTTTCCTAACACCATCACAGACTTCTGAAGGAGTTCAGTAGCTGGAACAGGTGGTGAGACCCCAAAGGGTTGGTAATGAACAGAAATCATCTTCTTGGAGAACTGCTTTCTTCTCTTAATATCTGCTTCAAAATCATTTACATTTTTTGTTTTAAAGTAAAATGGGTGTTTTGTGAATTACTTTCCAAATCTGGGCTGATTTCTCAACCCTCTTTCACTCCACACCCTTCTGTTCCCCCTCTGAATATACATTTATTATAAAGTTGACTCTTTTAATGACAGTTTTCAGGTTTCTTTTCATTAATTTTTCTTAAATGAATAAAAAATAGAAGGCCTTCTCGATATAAACACGTGGTAAAAACGAGTCTGAAATCCCCCCATCATACACAGACTGGTCAGTTTTTTTAACTCCTTCATGACCGCGCTCTCACCGCGTGTCATCATAGAACAAGCTGCAGGGTTCAGAGGTGAGGGTCCGCTGCACGACTGGATCGGCTCTGGGGTTTGATCCGGGGCTTCTCCCCCATTTGCCAGGGCTGGTTTCAGCTTACACGGGTAAATTACACTCAATCACTGTAATTGCATCCTACACAGCGTGTGCCTTTGTGTGTCAGCCTCTCGAGCAGAGCCCTTCTCTGCGCTCGCACTGCCGTGGCAGCCCAAGTGATGTCAGCATTGGGGTTATTTTGTGTCTGTTTTGATTAGTCTGTGCGGGGTCCAGGATTTTTCCCTTTTTTTTTTGGTTTCGGCATTTAAGGCGGGATTGGACCATCTTAAGTGCAGTGTGTGTGTGTGTGTGTGTGTGTGTGTGTGTGCGCGTGCCTTTTCTAAGTCATACCATGTGCTGGAGGCTTGTATGGTTCGCAGATGCGTAACACTGGGTATTGGTGGTTTGCTGTAATCGAAGACAGTTTGTAAAACCAACGAGATAAGCCTCGATTTCAGCTGAAGTAGTGTCTGCTTTATTCCAATTAGCGCAAAGACATTTACAGCCCTCTGTCTGCTAATCGAACGGTGTACGCTCTGGGAGCAAAAATGGATGTGTAGCAGTTTTTTTCCCCTTTTTAAATATCACTAGCTGGAGCCCCAGTGAGAAGGGGATGTGTCACAGAAAAGGGTGGGAGTTACTTGTAGAAGAGAGTGATCTGTAGCACGTTGTGATCCGCTCGGTGTGAACAGCAGTTGGTGGAAACAATGGTGAAAATATTTGGAGTGCTCCAAACGAGGTGAAAATGAAGAAAACCACACTTCTCCAATTGAGTCATGTTCTAGAATTGAGAATGTAGCGCTGAAGTCTTACCCAAGGATTCCTGTTGATATAATGGAGTATGTTTATCAGGGAGGGGAATCAGCCACACTTCTTCTACCTCTCTGTTACTCTCTCTCTCTCTTTCTCTCTCTCCCTCTCTGCCCCCACCTCTCTCTCTCTGTCTCTCTCTCTGTCTCTGTCTCTCTCCCTGTCTCTGTCTCTCTCTCTCTCTCTCTCTCTCTCTCTCTCTTCTCTCTCTCTCTCTCTCTCTCTGTCTCTCTCTCTCTCTCTGTCTCTCTGTCTCTCTCTCTGTCTCTCTCTCTCTCTCTCTCTCTCTGTCTCTCTCTCTCTCTCTCTCTCTCTCTCTCTCTCTCCTTGTTCAATCTCGTCTCTGTTATTGCTGGAGTATATGTTTTTTTTTTTATTTAAATTAAATTATGTGTGAAAAAATGTTGAAAAATGAGTTGGGAGTGGGCTAGCACCAGGAACCGAGAGAGAGAGAGAGGGGGGGGGGGGCAGAGAGGGAGAGAGAGAGAGAGAAAAGAGAGAGAGAGGGGCCAGAGAGAGGCGGAGAGCCGTTAGAGTTTAAACAATCCTTTTTTTGGGACCTGTTTCTTTATGACTCTTCTGGCACCTGCACTATTTTTCAGTGTTTTGGAAATGTAAACAGACTCAAAACGCCTCCAGATGTTGCCAGCTGTGCTCTTCGCCACCACAGAATATTGGGCAGAGAGAGAGCTTCTCTCTCCCTGTGTGTGTGTGTGTGTGTGTGTGTGTGCATACTGAGGCGCCACTGAAGGATGAAAGGTTGCTAGAGTCTGTCTTGTCGTTTATTGTGCGTGTGTACAGGCCAATTGTCAGTGTGTGTGTGTGTGTAGCGTTCGTTTGTGGAGATCAAGTTGGAACAGTATGACATCTCAGCATTTTTTCAGGTGAATGAATAGGTGCATTGTGCCTCTTTTAAGCCGCCTCTGCGGACACGACCAGATTTATTGTATTAAAAAAAATAATAATTCCCACCCATTACGGCAAACGTGAGAGATGCAAAATACAATTAAAAGCTGCTACTGAGGAGAATAACAATGTGACAGAGTGCCTCCATAAAGACATTGACCTTGGAAACCTCCCATTACAATGGAGACACCTAGCTTCAAAGAGGAGCGAGGTGTTGGGGAAATGTTAATTGGTTGACACTGGAGAGGACCGCCTCTGCGAATCGCCCAACGATTTGATCCAATCGCAGACAATGAGAGGAGACCTCGGCGACACCTGTCTCGTCACCATGCGAGCGGCCACTGCAAATAGTGCCATTTTTATTTTATTTAGCCCAATTACAACAGCGTCTGTGCCTGTCTTCCTCTTTAGTCAACCCCCGCGGAGTCAGGCCTGAGTAATCGATTAACTGCACTCTTAATTGTGTCACCAATGTTACTATTTATTTGTGGCTTTCTGGGCAAATGAGGTTTAAATAAATAGGATGCTAAGTCGCTAATTGAGGTGACAGGCGTAAGAGGGGTTTTAATGGGTGGACTTGTCTGAAATGTAGCATGAGATTACAAGGGTGAATCTTTAAGTATGCGCCGCCAAGTCCCAGTAATTTCATTACTGACTTATCGTACCATTCATGGACCTTTCTTCTGTAATTTTTGCTGACCTTAAAACTGCCCATTGTTTTTACTGCAGGGTTTGTTTACACATCACCAGCATTTCCGCACCCGCTGTGGTTTTCCCTCGTCTTTCTGTTCTGCAGGAAGCAGTGGTTTTATTTTATTTATAGGTTATTTATTTAGGATGTTTCAAACATGTGTTAAATAACAGAAGTGACTCAAGTCAGTGCTGTTTTAATGGGTGCGGTTGATTGCATTATAACATCGTTAATTGTTGCGTTAACAATTGTTAATCACGATTACATATCGATCATAAAAAATGGGCAATTCCCAGTAATTACAGGCGAGCGATTACTAGTTTGTCTCTTTGAGGTACTGTGTGTATGCTGTGAATTCATGAATCTTAAGAAGGAACTGGCGTACAGGCCTTAAACATCGTTTATTAATAGAATATTCAAGAAAATGTAAGTTCTTCATTGGTCCCTGGTGCAAAAATCGATTGCCTTCTTCACGCTCGGATCTCGAGAACTCTGCTTGGAGACGTACTTTGAGGAACAAACTGTTTATTTGTGAGAGCGCACGACATTTAAATATTTGAATTCGTTCCTATTTTTGAGCACGGCCATGCATACGAGCAGTGTGTAGTCATGCCGTTGCATTTGGCCCGCCACTCTCCGGAGTCCTGGCGGCTTAACGGTCGCCCTCTTTGCCTTCAGAGAAGGACTCGCCCCTGTCGTCTCCTGCATGAGAAGACATCTACACAACTGTTAATCATGACCTGGTGGGTGACACCAATTCAGCTGCGTGAGTTTGTGTCATTCCACCGAGGCCCAGGAAACTCATATGGAATCTATTTGTAAGAGATGTATATATTTTCCAAATAGCATTAAAAGTGGCAGCGCACTCGTTGTTGCTCGGTTTACAGCAGGATAAATTCATCAGAAGCCTTTGGAAATGAAAGCCCGTGTGGTCCGGCCAATTGGAGATGGAGCCTACGAGTTAAAAATAATCCACAGCGTAATGCCAATTCCGGAATGACGCTGCGACACAACAGACCGCTGAGTATATATAAGCCCAAACGTCCACAAAGGGCCTCCGCCGACCCAGCGCTTAATCCCTCGTGATCATCCCACTGTCATGATGTAACAAGTCCTCCTTTTTCAAGGCGTACACGTACAGGCGGGACTTGAAAAAAGAGATGGTGGGGAGGGGAAATAAAGGCTTTTAAACGTACAGTCATGAACTCACTGAAGAGAAAAGGGGAAGAATAAAGAAAAACGACAAGGGAGGGAGTATAAGAGAGAGAGAGAGAGAGAGAGAGAAAGTGTAAAAAAGAAACAGAGGTGCCTGAGACAAAAGCGGTATTGTATCATTTAAATGACTTCGGAGCTGAAAACTTTAAAGCTTCTCCAGAGGCCCAGTGCCATAAAGCAGGGAGACGGGGCTTGGCAGGCCCTCGCCCGGGCGCTTCCAGGAAAAGGAGATGTAAAAATCAATTTGCCGTGAAAAAGGTAAACAATCGGAAATGACAAATATGCAGGTTTTTCCTCCCTTTTCCCCTGTGTTTTTGACCTTATTAAAAAAGACGGATGAGGCTGAGGAGACTGAGGTTGAGAGACACCAGACACAACCATGTGCCCCACTCCCAAAAAAAAACACACACTCGGAGCCGTCTTGAAACCTTCAAGCTGTTTTCTTAGTTGTTTCTGACATCGTGGAACGTACTTGTAGTGCCTCTGTAAAACCTCTTAAACAGTTCTTAATGTTTAGACTGATTTTGTGTTGTTATTTTTTTAATAATCAGAAATGAAAAGTACGGCAAAATGGTTTTATTCCCACCTCGTTTCGCGTTAACGTTTCCCTGAAAAGACTTTACGCAGACTGCTTCAGGAACAGTGAACGACATCAGGCCAAAATTCACATTGCGTGAGTGAACGCTGGACTTATGTTTCATCAAAAACAACTCGGTTGATGTAATTTTACAAATTTATAAAATGCCATTCAATCGTGAAAGTGCTGTGATGACGGAAGTAGCCGTAGGTCGTTCGGACAGAGAGTTACGGTGAGTCCCGGGGACCAGAGGAGGCCGCAGGTGTGTGTGTAAATGCTACGGGCCTGAACTTATTTTAACCTGCGGGAGCCGTACTAGGTCACTGCGTAGAGGCTGGGGCCGGAGTTAAAGTGCCTTACATGGAACACTGAGGAAAGGTGGAAGCTGGTGAGTTCTAACTCTCTAGTGCAAACATGGTGACTCCTTGTTCTCTCTCTCTCTCGCTCTCTCTCTCTCGCTCTCACTCACTCTCTCTCACACTGTAGCTACCTTTTAACTCCAGTGTTTAGTTTGACGCTGGCTCTGTGTTGACAGCCACCTCCTCCTGACAGAGTGCCTTAGCTCTGCCTGACTGCCTCTGTGCTCCAGGGCCTCAGCTCCAGGCTCCAGGCTCCAGGCTCCAGGCTGGGGCGCTAACCTCTCTGAGTTAGTCATGCAAGGCCTCCAATTAAAACCAGAGATATGCCTGGCACCCTCTCCATGAGTCCACCATTATCGTTATTGTCCTGCTCCTTTAGAAATGGGGAGAAATCTACCCAAAGTCCATTGTAAACACTTCAGAAATTATCTTCAATCTCTGACCCATTTGTGAAACTGTGGTGCAACCATTTAGTGTTGTCCTCATGGCTGTGATGTCACAAAAACATACCCCACTGCACCAATCAGAATTGTCCATGCTTTGTTTTTCTTGTAATACTTTCACACACTAAATGGACATGGTGAAATATTCAGAGCATAGCGTTCATTCCTGGTCCATTTATGGAAACGATGGTGCAGAACTAGCAGTGATGTCACAACCATGAACATATTTATCAAACACCAACCCCTTCACTTCTCTGTGATTGTGTCCCAATCGTGTACCACACACTAACACTATACACTGTATAAATCAGTCTAATGTTAAGTTTGCTATGTTGTTATGGAAACGCACACCATATCAAGCTGCGGCTGCAACACTCCACTATTATTTTTAAAGGCTGAAACTCAAGTATCTCCCTCCACACTTCGTAGTGCACAGTGTAGGTCATAAAATAATGTACTAATACATTTGTGCGCTAGAATAGTGCAGTAATTCCATTTATATTCCATATAAGCTTCACATCATGGTTGTGATGTCACAGTCATACCACCTTTCTTTAAGCCCACAGCTGTTTGGAAAATGGTAATGAGTAAAAATGAATGCTGAATGCCTGCGATGGATGAAGCCAAACAAATGAAGTCTACAAAAAGTAGTGTGAGGGAAAGTGAAAGGAAAGAAAAAGTGTGGTATGCTTCCTTTAAATCAAAGCGTGATCTGAATGAGCCCCTGCTCTCGTGCACTTTGTGGGGAGAGTGTGTAATTGCTGAGAGTCTGATGGTAAAAGATTGGAGTCGTCTCTTTTTTCTCTTCTTCTTGAGCTCCGCTGTATTGTTTAGGGTCTTGTTTGGGAAGTTTCTAGAAGCATGCGCTTGTATTGTTAATGAGGGGGACTCGAGAAAGGTTCAAAAGACGCACTCCGTTTTTTCCCCCCATGCGTCATGATTCTTGACTTAAGAAATATAATCCTCTTTTCATGCCCCCCTTGTTGAAGGAAAATATAGAGCGGGCTTGAAAAACTCTTAAAGAAAAAAAGGAGAGATTGGAACAAAAAAATAAATACATTTCCCAGACCCTAATTAGCTCCATTTTTCTGCCCCTAGATATTCATTCTCTCTCTCTCTCTCTCTCTCTCTCTCTCTAACTCTCTCTCTCTCTCTCTAACTCTCTCTAACTCTCTCTCTCTCTCTCTCTCCCCTTGCTCCTTTACCCTCTCCCTCTCCCCAACTTTCTCCCCTTTCCAGTTTTTCTTACTCTTGCTTGTTTTTTCTGCTGCTATATATTTTATTTTTCTCCCTTTTTTACTTTCTTTTAATCTTTCATTCCCTACTTTTTCTTTCTCAAATACATTCTTCCATGTTTCTCCTCACTCTTTTTCTCATAGTGTATTTCTCCCTCTCTCTCTGTTATCTTTTTATTTCTAAAGTTATTCTCTAGTTTTCCTCTATTTTTCCCATCTTTCTCTCCTCCTCTGTGAGGCTGTCTCTCTCTCTCTCTTTCTGTCTCTCTCTCTCCCCCTCTGTGTGTGTGTGTGTGTGCAGTGTGTCAGCAGCTGTGTGTGGAGCTTTGCGGAGCGTCTGGGAGGTAACAGGATCGTCAGCGTTTGGTTACAGCTCGCGACTGACACAACAAATTGACTCCCATAAGCGGCGGCGCGGCTGTTTGGTGCTATATTTGTGTTTGCTGCACGCTTTCCCTGTGTTTTCTTGTTTTCTTTTCTCTGAAGAGATTAACAGGCGGCACAAACAAAGCGCCTCACAAACAAATCTGTTTGAACTCCGTGTTCAAGCTATAAATTCATAATGAGATAATCACAGATTGAAAACACACTGTATTTCTATATTTAGGAAGAGAACAACACTCTGCTCTCTGCTGCCTCAGTGGCTTTAGTCTTTCTTTCTTTCTTTCTTTCTTTCACTCTCTTCTCTCTTTCCTTTTCTTTCTCCATATCTTACCATATTTCTCTCAGTTCAGGGGTCATTTCCTTCATTCCTTTTCCTTCTTTTATTGCTTTCCTTTCTCCTCTCTCTTTCTCTCTCTCTCTGTCTCTCTTCATCTCTACTCCCCCCCCATTTTTTTTAGCGGCAACTTTCTGAATCGGCCCAAGGCAGCTCAGACGAACAGGTGGGGGCCATCTTGCTCATTCATGCGCGGTGTCTGTCTGTAATGAATCAGAAGCTACAGCGTGGCTCTCCACCAAATTCTCTAATAACACAAAAATGTCCTCTATTGACTCCAGAGCCCATTTTCCACTTGAGTCGCAGATTCCGTGGGTTTCCTGCCCTTGGGTCTTCATCCTCCTCCTCTTTTTTTTTTCTTTCTTTTTCTTTAAATGAATTGAGGCTAAAAGGGATCTCTATCTCTCTCTCTCTCTCTCTCTCTCTCTCTCTCTCTCTCTCTCTCTCTCTCTCTCTCTCCCTCTGTCCGTGTTGTAGCTGGAAGGCCCGTATTAAAGTTGGCAGTTGAGCTGCTCACTGTCCTCGCTTCCTTTTCACGCCACATTGATAATTACAATAGCTTCAGGAGCTTCAGCTCCATTTCGTTTCTTCATTGATGCCTTTTTTTTTTTATTTAATAAACAGAGGAGGTGCAAGGGTTTCTGGCTTCGTCTTCAGGTGTGGACATTGTAGCCTCGCTTACGTGTTCACACTCGGGCTTTTAAGACCTGACAGAGAGCAGACGTATTTACTCCAGCTGTCCAAACCGAACCCAGCATCTTATTTCTTCTTATTGGACATTTTCAGGGCCCTCCTGAAGGTCACAGAGGTTCTGTTTCCCGAAACCCGGGCGGCGCTGGAACTTTTAAACTAGGCTAGGAGCAACTTTAAACAAGCAAGACAGAAGTTTAAAACATGCATTCAAATACTTTAACCTTGAAATCTCCCCTCGCAAATGTGGCAGCACTCTTTTTTCCCCCTCTCTCTCTCTCCCTCTCTCTCTCTCTCTCTCTCTCTCTTTTTTTTTTTCATCTTTTGAATGTTTGAGTGTTTGATAGTTTGAGGTCTATAGCAGAAACCGCTCGGGAATTAATGTCATTCATATGCCCCGCGGAAATTACTTTTGAAATGCATATAATCTAAAACATGCAAATGAGGCTGACTTTATGCACCCTGTTTAATATGAATTATCATTTTCTGAATACCTATTATTACTGCGTACATTTCTCCAATTATATTGTTCTTTTTTTGTCACTTGGGTGCGCACGTTGGCACACACACACACACACACACACACACACACGTGTGCACACATGAACAAAAGTGTGTGACACACGCCCAGAGAGAGAGAGAGAGAGAGAGAGGGACAAAGAGAGAGAGAGACAGAGAGAAAGCCAGTGAGCTGCAGTTGGACGAGTGTATTTCTTCTGGAATGTTCTGCCGATGTTTTAATGATGTGTAATAAGTCTGATAATGACACAAAAGCATCTGCTCATGTTCTGAACAGAAGGAGGGGAATAAACGGAGGAGAAAGTCTCTCGTGTTGAAAATCTAGCCTCTGATTGAATTGTTTAACGCAGGCTTTTTATCTAAAAAAAAACACTAAGCTAAACACAACTATCCGAGCTGGAGCGAAAGCGCATCCTTCATGAATATTGAATAAATGAGCTGAAATATTAATGCGGTTTTAAAGTGAACCGCATGTGTTTAGCTCCCCCTCGGTTCTTTAATTTTGACACCTCACGACAAAGAGCAATTAATGCTCTCGTCTGTGTGGAGGGTTAATTCTCCGACCCTATCCCGCTCCCTCTCTTTTTTTTCCGGTAAATTGAATTGAAGGCATCCCTTTTCAAACGAATTACCTTATTAATTTATTTATATTACGCCATGAATTATTCTGTTAATATTAGTATGATGCAAATTAGTAATGCTCTCGCCCATGTTCGTTCGAGTGATATTAATTTGCATTCAAGTCAGTTTAACAAAGATTTTTCTTTCCGCGCTAAATGATAAAATAGACATGTCATTCTTTTCCTGCGGTCGGCGCGACGGTGGAGAGCAGTGATATTTCAGCTTTCACTTTTATTATGTTGAATATGAAAAGAGAAGAAATGGAAGTGGCAGTTATGAGCAACTAATGGAAATAAGACTCTTAAAATATGAAAACCTCAGCATGGAAAAAGGAAGTGTGTGTGTGTGTGTGTGTTTGTGTCCAGCTAAGTCTGCCCCCTGCCCACACAAGAGAAAGTGAATCTGTTTTGAGGTGCGTGTGGGAAACCTGTGTTTGTGTGTGTGTGTGTCTGTGTGTACCAGGAATATAGTACACTGTGAAGACCCAACCTGTTTACACCCTCACACTGTGAGGACTTGTCTCCTTTGTGGGAGCCACCCGCTGGTAAATCATGACATTATAAGGTGAAGATTTTGGGTTAAGTTTAGGCTTAAAGTAGCTGTACTTATAGAAAGGTTAATGGTAGGTTCCCAGAAAATTAATAGAAGTCTATGTAATGTCCCCACAATTCACAATACAAGATTGTGTGCATGGGTGTGTACCAGCTTTTACCCATGTTGCTTTGGGACAAAACACTGATTACGCACTCACATTTTTTGGACCTCCCTTCTTTGTTTGGACCTTTGTTTGTTTGTTTGGTCGTGGTTAAAGTCACGGTTAAAGTTATTCGTTAAAGTCGTGGTTAAAGTTATTCATTAAAGTCGTGGTTAAAGTTATTTGTTGAAGTCGTGGTTAAAGTTATTCGTTAAAGTTGTGGTTAAAGTTATTCATTAAAGTCGTGGTTAAAGTTATTAGTTAAAGTCGTGGTTAAAATTATGGTTAAAGTCGTGGTTAAAGTTATTCGTTAAAGTTGTGGTTAAAGTTATTCATTAAAGTCGTGGTTAAAGTTATTTGTTAAAGTTGTGGTTAAAGTTATGGTTAAAGTCGTGGTTAAAGTTATTCGTTAAAGTCGTGGTTAAAGTTATTGTTAAAGTCGTGGTTAAAGTTATTCATTAAAGTTGTGATTAAAGTTATTCGTTAAAGTCGTGGTTAAAGTTATTCGTTAAAGTTGTGGTTAAAGTTATTCATTAAAGTCGTGGTTAAAGTTATTCGTTAAAGTCGTGGTTAAAGTTATGGTTAAAGTCATGGTTAAAGTTATTTGTTGAAGTCGTGGTTAAAGTTATTCATTAAAGTCGTGGTTAAAGTTATTCGTTAAAGTTGTGGTTAAAGTTATTCGTTAAAGTCGTGGTTAAAGTTATGGTTAAAGTTATTAGTTAAAGTCGTGGTTAAAGTTATTCGTTAAAGTCGTGGTTAAAGTTATTCGTTAAAGTCGTGGTTAAAGTTATGGTTAAAGTTATTAGTTAAAGTCGTGGTTAAAGTTATTAGTTAAAGTCGTGGTTAAAGTTATTCGTTAAAGTCGTGGTTAAAGTTATTCGTTAAAGTCGTAGTTAAAGTTATTCATTAAAGTCGTGGTTAAAGTTATTCATTAAAGTCGTGGTTAAAGTTATTCGTTAAAGTCGTGGTTAAAGTTATGGTAAAACTCATGGTTAAAGGTGTGGTTAAACTCGTGGTAAAAGTCATTGATAAAAAAATGGTTAAAGTCGTGGTTAAAGATGTACTGAGGCTGGTAGTAGATATGAAGGTTAGAGTATGTCTCCATGAAATTAATGTCAGGGGAAAGTGAGTGTGATGTCACCACAATGAATGGAAATATATATGTGCGTGTGTGCATGTGTGTGCGTGTGTGTGTGCGTGTGTGTGTGCGTGTGTGTGTGTGTGTGCATGTGTGTGTGCGTGTGTGTGCGTGTGTGTGTGTGTGTGTGCACATGCGCAGAAGCCTGTGTCCTGGTGTGAAGTAATTCCTCAAGTTCCCTTGGACGGAGTTCAAAAGCAGTAAAATTCAATTAAAATGAAAAATGGACACACTATCATTTCGCCTTATTTCTCCTTCGAAAGTCTTGTTTTTATTATAGAGTTATTAAATTTTATTTGATTAAACCCACTCTGATCCAATCAATTAATTAACTCTGAAATGCAGAGTGCCAGTCTTGGAAGCTGATTTATAAAATAATATCATATCCACTTTCATATTTTAACCGGCTCATTTGGCCCACTGCTGGAATCCCAGCGCGGCGTCTCGTCACACGCCGTCGTGCTCAAGCAGTGCCTTCTGGTGAATATTCCCATGTATAAAAACCTATAGGGTCTGTGTGTGTGTGTGTGTGTGTTTATATATATATATATATATATATATATATATTACATCCAATTTTGCATCCAAGGGGCTTCACTTCTACTGAATTTGATGTGAACTGAGGCAGATGTGAGCTGAGGCAGGTGTGAGCGGAGGCAGGTGTGAGCTGAGGCAGGTGTGAGCGGAGGCAGGTGTGAGCGGAAACAGGTGTGAGCGGAGGCAGATGTGAGCTGAGGCAGGTGTGAGCTGAGGCAGATGTGAGCGGAGGCAGGTGTGAGCTGAGGCAGATGTGAGCGGAGGCAGGTGTGAGCTGAGGCAGGTGTGAGCGGAGGCAGATGTGAGCGGAAACAGGTGTGAGCTGAGGCAGGTGTAAGCGGAGGCAGGTGTGAGCTGAGGCAGGTGTGAGCGAAGGCAGGTGTGAGCGGAGGCAGGTGTGAGCTAAGGCAGATGTGAGCGAAGGCAGGTGTGAGCGAAGGCAGGTGTGAGCGGAGGCAGATGTGAGCTGAGGCAGGTGTGAGCTGAGGCAGATGTGAGCTGAGGCAGGTGTGAGCGGAGGCAGGTGTGAGCTGAGGCAGGTGTGAGCGGAAACAGGTGTGAGCGAAGGCAGGTGTGAGCGGAGGCAGGTGTGAGCTGAGGCAGGTGTGAGCGAAGGCAGGTGTGAGCGGAAGCAGGTGTGAGCGGAAGCAGGTGTGAGCAAAGGCAGGTGTGAGCGGAGGCAGGTGTGAGCTGAGGCAGATGTGAGCGGAGGCAGGTGTGAGCTGATGCAATGTGAGCGGAGGCAGGTGTGAGCTGAGGCAGATGTGAGCGGAGGCAGGTGTGAGCGGAGGCAGATGTGGATGCTGTGGGTTCACAGTTGTGGTGCTGATGTGAACACTTTTCTTCTGAGTTCTTATATCACTGCTTTTGGACAAAGCCTTATTCCTCAAAAATCCATTGGAACAGAAGGAAAAGACCCTTAAAGAGCAGCAGATGACGTCAAAAATAATCTTAAAAATGTGACAAAACGTAAAACGAATTTTTAAAAAATTCTTTGAATTAAAAAATAGATTTAAGCAGAATCTCACGTGACTTATTTAAAACAATACAGCAATAACTTCCTGTTTAAATGTGATTCTTCATAAACAGTAACACAAAGTGTGGAACTCCGTGTAAATATGGGCTTCTTTTCTTTTTTGTTAGCTATCACATTGCATTAACTTAAACCACAGCCGCTCTTCAGTCCAAACAGAGTTTATCAGAGTGAGCAGGGATTTCAGTTTTATTTGTTGTGCGACATTGTCACTTCTTCTTTTCAGAAATGTCATTTGGAATTTTGAAATGAATTCTGAAAGGGGTTTTTTTTGTCATCTGTCCATTCACACCGCCTCAAAGGGAGATACACACTGGACCATCATCTGTCTATTCTTCCACCCACTCATCCTATTTGCTGCTCGCTGACTTACTTATTCATGCTTCTCTCTCTCTCTCTCTCTCTCTCTCTCTCTCTCTCTCTCTCTCTCTCTCTCTCTCTGTTATTCTGAAAACGGCCATAGCAGATAATAACCGCATTAGAATGGCTAATCTGAGCTTGACTCTGGTGCTGTGGATTTGATCCCTCATGGCGAGAGATCACTTTTCCTTTTCCCAACCCACCCCCCTTCACCCCCGCCCCCCCCAGCCCCCCGCCCCGTCCGTTCCATGTATAATGCATGCTTCAGATTTGCCGCTGTTTATGTATTCATGTTTATTAATACGTCCCTGCTCCTCGTAGCCTCTCCTCTTTCAGCGAGAGGCAGCTGCACGGTGGAAACATGGTGTTTTTCTGCCCGATTTGCTTTCTCTCCCCATCTCCCGGTCCACGTTTAATCCAGCGCTGCCTCTTAAAGAGCAGCTGACTTGTAAGCACTGAGCCTTAATTGGTCTTTCTTTCTGTCTCTTGTCCCTAAGCCAACCCCCCTCACACACACACACACACACACACACAACTCCAGCCTCTCTCCACCATCTCTTTTCACTGTAATCCCAGTCACTCATCCTTCAAACTTTATCCTGCGCTTTGAAGGTCATATTCCTATGAGAAGGAAGCCCTACGTTGCTAGTTGTGAGGGTGGGTTGATTGTTGTGGAAGCCATAAGGCCCCTCTTTTTCGCCTCTGCTCCACCATGTTGAATGCTATTGAAGGCTACAAGGCTCCCCTTGCCCTGTCATTAGCCTCGAAAACCGTTACAGGACGTGAGGAATAGGATTATTTGACTTGATGATCACGGGATAATATCCAGCGGTTGTTAGAGTGACCCTTAGACGCCTGCTACAGCCCCTCAACACCCTCTCACACACACACACACACACACTGCAGGACAGTATATATACACAAGCACAGTCTGTTACTTGCACCATTCACTGGCCAATAGCATGCATGTTCATTAGTGTCTGTTAACCCTTTAAACCCTTTAAAGAGCCAATATAGAGATGCACACCTGAATAAAAGGACTACTTAATAACTAACTATAACTAATTACTGCATCGCCTTACGTTAAAGTTAAGAACGTTATTCCTCTGTCTCGTTTGAAGAAGCACAATATTAGAGTAATTTTGTCGTAATTGCAGAATAAACCTGGGTTGTTTCTTTTATAAACAAAGACATTTTCTTTCTTTTTTAATAAAGAAGCTGTGTTGAGGAACACTCTGTTGATCTCTTGGTCTCTCACTTGAAAAAAAGAACAGAAACCTGTTGACTGACCACACTCAGGCTGCGGGTGGATGCAGAAAAACAGCGACTGAAATATGAATGTTTTTCTTAAACGAATCACAGCTTTCGCACTGAGAGAGCAGTTACTGTGTTTACAGCTTACATTAATGTAACAATGTATTAACAGGTTTTATAAGAGGGGCATTCGGCTTCTGTTACCGTGAGTTACGGTGTTAGACCAATCAGAGGCGACCAAACACAGGGTTGTTTACATAACAACAACCACAATTCAGTGACACTGTTTTCATTTTTATTCAGAGCTCAAAAATAATGTCAGATCCCTTTGTTTCTCTTAAAAATATAGTAACTGCAGTTTAATTTGCCTTTAATAAGATTTTTAAAATTATTTTTTGTTGTTATTTTTACTTACAGATCAGTTTAGGTATGGACAGTGTCTTTCTCCTTTCTTTCTCTTTCTGTGTCTCTGTCACGTCTCTGCTCACTCTCACTGTCTGGGGAGATGCGGCCTGTGAGTGTGTGTGTGTGTGTGTGTGTGTGTGTGTGTGTGTTCTGCGCCTGATAAATGGGGCGTTAGCGAGGGCCCCGCACCTATTCCAAATATTTGCCAGGATCTGCGCGTGTCTGATGGAGATGGGGCCTCGTATAGAAATCTCCACTCTCTTAAACGTCAAGGGCAGCCTGGAAAATCACTTACTGAGGGTCAGAAAAAGTAGAAGAAAAAAAAATGCAGTGGGTGGTGGCGGTGGAGTGAATGTTTGCCCTGGTCGCTTGCACACACACACACACACACACACTGAGACGATCTCATCGGTCCGGAATGTCGGCGGTGTTTACCTACCATGGTGGAGCCCACCTGATTGAAGGGCTAATCTTTATGGGCCTTGCAAACAGGACTTTGCCTCTTCTGCCTCTGGATCAAAGATGGCCGCTCCGCACGGCACAGCACCATATGGCGCATACGAACATTGCCTTTTTTTTTATCCTCCCCTTCTTCTTTTCCTTCAATACTCTTTATTGCATCCTCCAGTTCAGGCAGATCCCACCCTCTTTATGGATGTGTCCTCTTTTCCTGTACCCACTGAGAATCCTTTTTTTTTTTCTTTTTTTTTTTTCAATTCCAACGTGTCCTTGATAATTGAATTGTCCTTTACACACTTCAGACGGTTATTATGACAGTCGGCAATTAAGTGTCTCCCTCCGAAGGCTCGGCAGCTATAGGTTAGAGCACGGAGTCGCGGGAGACGGCCCGGGATGGGTTCAGCGAAAGCCGGCTCCGGAAAAAGTAGGACAACTCGTCTTGAACCTAGACGAGCTATTATCACGAGATCAAAGTTGTATTATCAGCATTATGAATATAGATGAATATAGATGGTTTCACTCGTTTTCTTGTTCTTTTTCTTTCCTCCTTTCGTCTCGGTCTGTGTGTTAAGGAAAATTAATTGGTTATCTTTGGACACGGGGGGTCTGCCTTTTACAGCGTGGTATCGGAGGGTAGACGCTGCTGTAAAATTAGGCCAACGTTCTGTAAAAACGCAACCGATTCCCAATGTTTGCTCTTCATGGTCTTTAAATCAGCATGGTGGGAAGCCCCTTCGCTACACACACACACACACACACACACACACACACAGCATTCCCTAAGATGCAAGGTCGGGGTGGGGTTGGGGGGCGTAGGAGTGCCCGGCTGTTAATTCCTCTTTGAAGCAGAGTACTGAGCAGAAGAAGGGATTGAGTGCAGCTCAAGAGTGTGTGTGTGTGTGTGTGTGTGTGTGGTTAGGTAGGTGTGTGTAGTAATGAGTCTCACCTGCATATCCTGGACCTACTCCAGTCGATCACAAGAGAGAAAAGCTCTTGGCATGGACTCACCCGCTCCATTCAGACGAGTGAAAGTGTTTCATTAACCCTTAGAAGCTGCAGTTATCTCTGCCAACAACGAAAGCATGGTCTAATTTGGTATGAAGTATTTCTCTTTCATAAATCATTCAAACTGAGGGCTTGTCGCAGGAGTTTGATGTAAGTATGAGGTGCATTTAGTAAATACATGTCTGCTAAAGACTAAACGACATCACATCTGAAATTCCACAGGTGCGTTCAAGTCCGCTATGCTTTGAAACGGGGGCTAGACAATAGGCCGAGCTCTTGTGGCTGGAGACCTGGAATATTGGGCTCTTTAAAGTGGTGAGTGCTCGGAGCAAGTGGCCAGAGGGACAGCAAAGGAATGCCAAGTGGAGCATTGGGCCACGGCTACGGAGTGAGAGATGACCGACCATAAAAAAAAGGAAAAGAACGCATGAGTGCTCGGCTAAGCGGTCTTCAAACGAGGAGCTTTCCTTTACTGTCAGGACATTCCTGCGAGGCTGCTCACTAATAGGAGTGTGTGGGGGGAGAGATATAAGGGTGAGGGAAGTTTTGAGAGTTTTGGGGGAGGGGTTGGGCTGAAGTCTTTTGAAATGGCCGGTTTGGGCCACTGAGAGAAGAGCAGGGTGAAATCTACCAGGCGACACCCAGCGGTTCTTGTTCATGCTGTTTGTGCCCCTTTCATGATCACGTTCATTCATTCATTCATATGCCCTTGTGTCCATCTTCCAGTGGTGCTCCATTTTTCCCGCTCTCTCTTTCTGTGGTTTTGCATGAGTTTGCTCTTCCCACTCTTTCCATGGTACTCCATGATACCTTCCATGTCTACACAGTATACACAGTATTGGTGTTTCTTCTGACGTTAAGGGCATTAGTAGAGAGCCTCAACAATTCAAAGATGGTGGAACGTTTGTGAAGTCAGTTGCTGATGTCGGGGATCGCACATACTTCATCCATCCATCCGTTCAACTGCTCTCAATGCCACTCAAGCTCACACTAACAATATGAGAGGTAGCTCCACCACTTCCACTGCTCTATATCACTCTCATCAATGTTTTTGCTGGGCTTGGTGATCTTAGTAAAATCTGCATTGCCGTCACACAACACTAATACATAGTATAGCTTCACAATCACTGTGATGCTTCACTGAGCTGTGCTGGGGGAATAGAGCCTCTGTCGTTGCTAATCCAGGCTCAGCACTGCAGAAACTGCACTGTGTAACATTTGGAGGAGTGTAGGAAACTGGAGTGCACAGTCAAAAAAAAAACCCAAATCATAACAGGTGTTCCTCAAAAGTAGCAGTATCCCATTAGTACAGGAGTCTACAAACGATGTGGCCGTCTTCTAAAGCTGATATTAACGCTCTTAGAAGCTCTCGCACCACGGGCTGTGAATGCAATAATCAGCTGCTCTTCTTTATTACAGTGATACAGCTTTAAGCATCTTTTGGATCTGTTTATTAAAAAGAGTCTTTTCTAATCTGTTTTTATTCATTTATTGTTGGTGTAAGTACCAAAGCTAAACGATCTCTGTACGTTTCCTCACAGGAGTCACTTTCCCTGCCTGTTGTGAGCAGATGTGAGCAAATTCATGACTGTTAATCACAAATTAACCTACTTAGGCAAACAAGATTATATCAATTACAGCATGTTGAGACGCAGCCTGTTTAAGTTTTCCGTCGTTTTTGAAGAACGTGATTGTGTTCCTCGCTGGTGTACATCCAGGGATACTCCATCTGAACCCGTTTACGTTTCAGGTTGAACTGCTTTTGTGTTTCGCAATGTCTTTAGAATGTATACGACACCTTAAGTGTTCAGAGCTCACTAGCCTGTGCATCTAGAGAAGAATCAGGGAATATCTGTTAGACAGAAGCTGCCTGTAAGCTTCAACAACCAATGATTTTTATTGCTTCTTAAAGCTTTTTCAGGAAACTTACGCTTGATTCCCGTTCTTTCTCGATTCCATCTTTTCAAAGCTCAGCCATAACCCTGAATACATCTAGATCAGGGGTCAGGAACGGGCGGAGTGTGGTCCTGGTCTAGACCCAGACGCTGTCCGATCCGGACCAGGACCTGTAGCTGATAAACTATTAAGAGCTGTTTAGTTGTGAACAGAGTGTGTGTTTGAAGAGGTGTGACTCTTCTAGTCGTTACGGTGCAGGTTTAGCGCTCCAGGAAACTCACAGACCAATCACACGTGAGGCTCCTCAGCCAATCAGATCTGTGCATTATGATGAGCACTAGCTGTGACTCCACTGAGTGACACACACAGGGCAGGGTCCAGACACCGCTGTCCTGGGGCCAGTAAAAACAGCCCAAGGGACCAGATAAAAGCTGTTTTGGGACGTTTTCGGGCCGATGGTGCGGTGCGAGTTAAAACCAGAAACTTTAATAAGAAGTGAACGATTACGGGCTGAAATTCTCATGACGCTGAACATGGATTCTGTTTACGGATAAAGTCCCGCCCTCCAGTAATAAGAGCCAATCAGATCACTGGTTATGGAAAAGCAGTAAAGTCAACTGCAACTACAAGACAATTTAGTTTTTTACAAACTCATTGTTTTATTTGTAAATTTGACTTGAAATGAGAAAAGAAAGCTTTATTTAGATTATTTATTATTTATAATATTTAAGAAATAACGCTGAAATATATTGAAATGTAATTGAAAGTGTAATTTAATTAGACATTCAGTTGTTAACGACGTAAAATAATGCTTTAAACACAAGGCTACTTCAGTGTAGAGGATACGGCGCTGATCATGGTGCGGGTTATACATTGTGTGCCGGACTTTGGACTGGACCTTAATGAATTTTAATTAATTACCTCACAGTATATCTAGAGTGTAAACAATACAGGCTCGTCCACCATGTGGAAAAATACATAATTTTCAAAATAAAACTCGACAAGGAGCCGTTTATTCAACTGTTGGTGAATATCCTGTCACTGCTACACACTACCATTCACACACTCCTGGTTATCATTAGCAGAAGAAGGCACTGGAGGAAGTGCTTTCTTATCATCTGTGCTGCCTGCGAGCTGTGCTTTCTGACCACAGAGACCAACAAACACCACACACACACATTCAAGGACACACCTGCCCTCTGCCCCTTGGCCCGACTTCGAGTCTTGCTTACACAAATACACCCTATCCTTCCGTAGACTATACTCTGGGGTGTTTGTATCTCCAGGGCAGTTCTTCCTGTTCGGGCGAGTAAATAAACAATATTAATGCAAATCGCTGCACCACCTAAACCTTCCACTCCTTCCTGGAATGGAGCTCGGGAAGTTACTTTAAACTCTTTAAACCTTAGACGGCACGGTTCTTTAATCAGTTCCACTTTAGTGTTTTCATAAGCGCAAGAAGAAGAGGTGATTTGCATTTGATGAAAATGTTATTGTCTCGGGGAATGTGTAGAACGTTCGTTAACCGTTTTCCGTTTTATTGTATTTATTATTTTTATTTTAATAGCAGAGCTGCAAAAAGATTCATGTGCCGTCTTGATCTTATCAATTCAGAACAAAACAGAGCGAGTCTAGATGCAGTCGTGTGCAAAAGTGTGAGTGCTAACGGTCATTGGATGGATTCTTTCACTTTTTTCCCCCCGTAAGTGAAAGTAAGAACACGTCCTCTGTACAGAGCAGAGTATTTTTGAACTGTTACTGATTAATTATTGAATTTTATTGTTAAACGTAGGACACATGATTAAATATGGACATGTTCATGGTTTAGAACGTGTATTCACTTGTGTTCGTCAGGTAGAGTGTGTCGTGGCATTCCTGCCAAAGCTGGGAATCAAGCCCAGGTCTGGGGTGTGGGCGGCAGTGGTGTGGTGCAGTATACAGACAATAACAGTGAACACAGTGCCTATTTCTATTTGTTCAGGGCCATTTCTTGCAGTGAGAAAAAGGAGGGGTGCATCATATTGTCTCAGTGTATAAACGTAACTTTCACCTTGGCTCTAAAGTGGTCTTCGTTAGTCGACGGTTGTCCCAGGAGCGACTCTCAGCCCTCAGGCTACTCCTCTCCGGCGCGTGTTTACAGAATCCGTTCCCTCGCTAAATAAGATATGCGTTAGGCGGGGCGACAGGCGAAGGGGGGGTGGAGTGCGCACTCCTGATAAAGTGTACACTTCTCAGTGGAAGCGATATGGCATGGGCAGCCCGCGGGGGAGGCTGGCAGATGTGTCGGCACAATCACGGCTGTCTCTTCCAATCACGTTAGCGCCCCGCTTTGTTTTATTAATAAGGCACGTTCCTGCGGGCTGACGCAAGGCTGCAGAAACAGGCTTTCGGGGGCTTGTATAAATAAACCCGCATGAAGCCTTTACACGGTTAGGAGTTATTAAGCCGGTAAGATGCTGTGGAAATCAGGAAAGGTGACGAGAGATGGGACAGGGTGGGGTGGAGCAGCCACAGGTGCAGAAAAGAGACAGTCAACATCGCTGATGAAAAATGAGCCTTAATGTATTTCAGCACGCTAGTGAAGATTTCAGATGCATGTGAGCTCCAAAAAAAAAGAGAAAACCCTCCGGAGAGGCCAAATGAACAAGATCAAAAAAAGAAACAAGATGGCAGGCAGTGGAGGAAAATATGGAATGGGAGCAAAAAGGCAGTATTTCATTTTCATAAATATGGTCAGACTTGTCATCGTCGTCGTATTGTGGCCTTTTATTTTCCTTTTAGAAGCAGGAGATGCTCTTTGTAGTTAAGCAAAGCCCGGGTGTGTGTAGCCCGGTCCGAGTTGCAAATTTAAACCAGTCTGTCAACATTGTGATGCGAGTTATGGTACGCTATTCTTTCTTTTACTTTTAACATTGTTTTTATATGTATTTCTTCTTCTGCTTCAGGATATCTCTGGCTTTTCTCTGTGACTGAGGAAGAATTGGTAAAATGTTTCATTCCAAACGCCCTGAAAGTCTGTAAAGAGCTTTAGGGTCCAGTTGCAATTCCATTCATGATCTGACATGTGCTTATTATATCCAAACATTAGCAGACACCTCTTCAAATGAGTCATTTCTGTGACTTGAGTGAAGCCATTGCTGACACAGGTGCTCAACTGCGCACAGAGGGTTTGTTTACTCTCCATCAGGAAGCATTAGCAATAGATTGGGAAGCTCTGAAGCACCTGCACATGAGCCTAACGTCACCATGCTCAGTGCCAGAGAGAGAGAGAGGGGTTTAAGACTGATTCAAAATCTCCCCGCACTGAAAGTGGAGCTTGAGAATAATAATCAGAGTACGGTTTCTGATTCAGATCAAATCATTCAGCTTTGCTGTTATTTCTGTGGATGAATGCAGGCTCATTCTAGAGGATGTTTCTTGGGAAGTACAGGATGGGACTGCAGCGAGGAGGGGCCCAGAAATGAGGAGCTGGTGTTGCCAAATATTGTAAAATATCAGCCAAAAAAGAATAAACGTTGACGTTGTGATTGAGGTGGTGTGTATGCAGGGGCATTCGGCGGGAGCGACTGGAGTGATCCGGATGGAAGTGCAGAAAGTAGAAGGGCTTTAGTGGGACTTGTGTTTTGGAGCAGAACTGCATCTAAAATCTGGGCTTGCTTTTTGCGATGTGCCAGTTTCAGTCTTCAGCCCGTGGGAGCCTTGAGGTGGTGTTAGTGAGCCATAGAGGTTCAGAAAGAGCTTCAGCGTTTACTTCCACTTGCTCTCAGTGCGAATACCAGGGGCAGGGCTCTAAAGCCTACCATCATTCACGTGTGCTTTATAGTCTGTCTCCCTTTTTTTCTTTTTGTGGCATATCGACGAACTAGAAAGGGTTAAAATGTTCAAGGTGCGTTTCTTATTGCCACTGACATAGTACACATCTGTTCTTAGAAAACCGGTGTGTTTTTTGAACCCGTATCTTCTTTTATTAGAAGCAGGTGAGGAGGAGGAGCTGTGTGTATTCTCTTCTGTGTTTAACATACAGTTTTCCCAGTGAAGCTCAGGGCTGGACAATTACTCAGTTTCAAAATTGATATCGCGATATAAAACGTTTCAGTGACAATGATATGATTCACTATTTACAGCCTTCGTCACTGACTGCCGGTGATTACGGGCTGCTGCCCAGTTCACTGCCCTCCATTTTTAAAGTTAGTTTAAAACTATTAATAATGGCAAAGCCAAGAGGTTTATGTTTGAAGGTGACGCCATGTTTCTTTGTTTGTTCTTGGCAGTTTTTTCTGTGGCTTCTGTGTTGTTTATGCTGTGGCTTTTACAGATTCAAAATAATACACATTTAAGGAAGTGGAAAACTCTGAGGCTTGTGCTGATGTCTTCGCCTTGGCTTCTTTTATAGAATTACACCAAATATTACAAGTGCAGATGCAGCACAGCAAATCAGGACACGCTCCTGTACGACGTTGTGAAACGAGTTGGCTGTAGATGGCCTGTGTTTATTGCTTATTCCTGTTATCACATTTAGTGACGTGTGTGATTTGAAACACATTGCCTCAAGGGGCTAAAATAAAGTTCTGTGAAATAAAATGAAAGGGTTTATTAATGTCTTCAAAGTCAGTACTATCCCCCAAAGCCAGAAACAGACCCAGGGAGCATCTGCTTCTCACCGTGGTCTCTTGCTCTTACCTGGGAGCCGATGGCTATCTCCGGAGTGCTTGCGTTTTGGAGGGGGGAGGGTGTGAAAAGACGGCTCACCTGTCGTGGATTTTTTCCCCCAGGGAGGTCTTCCGCCCCTTGGCCTACCTGGCTCAGACGCCCACCGTTCGGATCAGGCCTGTGTGTTCCAGCGCCAGCCCAGAGCACAGGAACCACTGCTGCCGCAGGGAATCACAGGCCCAGAGAGCGGGGGGGTGGGGTGGGGGGGGGCTTTACTGGAAGTGAATGAATGTGGTATAGAGCAACAGTTATCAGACCTTTTTTAGTTCGGTAGTGAGGGGTGAAGAAGGGAGCCATAAGAGATGTGCACATCTGAGGAGAAGAAAAACAAACATCAACAGCGTTGAAAATCCTAGGCGTCTGCAAGGCCTCAGCGAGCAGGAGAAAATGTCTCATTCTGGGAAGCACAACATTTAGTCATGAATGATATAAATTGTGGTTTGTTTCACCATTTCCTGAGCGTGTTTGTGTATTTGACTTCCCTAAATTACAATGCACGAAGAATTTAAAAAAGCAAAAGAGCCATAACCCTTCGAACTGGTAAAACTCCCCCCTGCAGTTGTGTGCTTTTGGATCACGACCAAAACTCAGGCAGGTATTTTATTCCCCCGGTCGCCGCCTTACCTTAGCAACTCTCAGTATCAGCAATATAAACAGCAGTTAGAAAAAAGCTTCCAGGGTTTGCTTGTTGCAGCCTTCTGTACTTGCAGAAACAGGATAGAGAATGAATCACAGTCCCTCCTCCACCCTGTCGTCTAAGTGCCAAAGAAAATGTGCTGATATCAGAAGTTAAAAGAAGTACATATATATTGGGAGAAATTAAAAAAGGCTCCCAGCTCATGGGCAAATGTGTTACACGTTACGGTGCCGGGAAGACGCTGGTTTTGTGTGAGCTTTTTCTTTTTTTCTCTCCCACTTTTTAATCTATAGCAAGCTGATTTCGAGTCCCTGAAGCAAAGGCAAGTTCGGTCCCATTTCTCTTCCGTCCAATTAAAAGGCAATCGCACGTTTTTATTTGCTCAGCTCCCACCCCCCCATCTCCTCGCCCCGCAAATGCATTCTTTATCTCTGAGATCTGAAGAAGAATGCCCTCCCCCCACCCTCCACCCCACACACTGTCTTCTTTTCCCTCCCTCCCTCCCTCCATCCATCCCTCCTTCCCTTTGCTTACACCCCTGGGAGAAAGAATGCATCTTCCTCTATTCCGCTAGGTCAAAGTTCAGCTGGAGGGGTTTGGAGGAGGGTTCTTGTACGAGACGCAGCAAGCCTCGACACCACCACCGGGCCGGCCCAGGCTGCCAAAAACGATTACGAGACTCTGCAAACTACCGTCTCCCGGCCGTAATCAGTGGTTCCCGGCCGCTGATTTATCGGCTTGCTTCTTTTCACGACCTCCCATTATAGCTGCAATATATGCCCATTACTGGATATGACAAGGCTTCATGCACGCTTACACCTCCAGCTGCTCCTCTGCGGCCCTGTCGCTCTGGATGATCGGCCGGCATTGGCCCTGAGTACCTGGCGGACCCTCCTTCGAGTCTTTTGGATTTAAAGATCCTGGGACGGCTCTGATTTACGACACTCCTCTGAATGGAGAGACTTTAGAAGCATAAACACACGGTCGTATTCCAGACCAGCGCTGGTATTTGGTGAAATACTAACTTTGCACAGATTTTCCTGACCGTGAATTCGTTGTACGATGGGCATCAGAAGCTTCTTACCTCAGTACTGTAGCTACAAACGTATAACTTAAGAACGTGTAACATGTCTAAATGGTTAAATAGTTAAGTCTCATGTAGCTTACTGAGACTGTCTCAACTGTAATCCATAAACAAAATGAACGGATGTATTTTACATAGCTGTTAAAAATGGCAAAAATCACCTGAATAACATTAATTTTGCCTCTTTTTATACAGAACTGTTTTAGAATTTCCATTCAAGTTTATCAGAGGCTCATAAACAATAGGGAAAAAAACCTACGTAATGAACTAGCAGAGCAACTACTAGCAATAAGTAAAAAAAATAAATAAATAAATAAAATAAGGTGACGTTCACAGTTGTAAACAAAACACACTTTTTAATAAATTCCTGTGTGTAAATAAGTAAAAAAACAAACTGGCTCAGTCCGATATGCTAGGCTTTCTCTCTCTCTCTCTCTCTCTCTCTCTCTCTCTCTTTCTCTCTCTCTCTCTCTCTCTCTCTGTCTCTGTCTCTCTCTCTCTCTCTTTCTCTCTCTTTCTTTCTCTCTCTCTCTTTCTCTCTCTATCTATCTCTCTCTCTGCTCATGGCAAAGGCATCTGGATATTTTTAGACGTTGAAAAGCACAAACCAATTTGAGGATATTGCTCTATTACTGCTCTCTAAGTGGGTAATGCTGAATTATTTTTGCTGTTTCTGATCACTTAATGTGGAAATGTTGAAACCAAACAAACAAACAACTCAAACACATTGTTCCACCTTAAAAGACGCTGCACTCCTGAATGTAAACAACCAGAGAGAACTGCGTTTCCCCACAATCACAGTGTTCCCTTTATGGCCCTCCCAAGTTTTTTATTTCTTTATTTGTTTATTTGCTATGATTCGCGTGAATCACATGCATTTCGTCCCAAAGACATTCTCAAACTGACAGAGTTTCTTATGTCATAAATGTTCAAATTTGCATATTCATAGATCTGTGTTTACTGAACGAAGGTGAAGGAGCGATGGTGTAGAGTTAGAGTCAAAAACCACTTTTAAGGCATTAGAGTTTTATCATTTTCTTGGCAATGGCTTCTAAAAATGTCATTTTGATGAAGAGTGATGAGTGTTTTTAGTCAAAGACCAGAGGGGAACTTTAAGTAGGGAAGCTCTGGTGTCTTGAGGATAACCACTGATTATTTTGAGGCTTATTCACAGTCAAACCACCCTCATGTTGGTTCACAGTCCCCTAAAAAAGCTGGATGTGCCTGCATCTCTCGGCTGTCGAGCATGAACACTTCTTTTGTCTCGTGTGGGAGCAGCCAAACTTTCACCAGGTGCGTTTGACTGACGCCGGCTACGGAGCTTGTACCGTGTTGAAATGTGACTCAACGCGGCGTAGAGTACATTTCAGGTGCCTGGAGCCGAGACCGGTTTTGACAGACTTTCAGGGTTTCGCAGCCGCCTGAGACGTGGTGGCAGCGGAGGGGGAGAAGGTAGATACCTCGGCCTATCTGCGGAGACGCACAGCTGTTGTTGTGGCTGGCCGTGAGTGCCATGAAGTTACACCATATTCCAGTCCCTATTCTCCCACAACAAACAGCTTCTTCTGTGGCCTGCGTCGTCCCCTGCACCGTCTTTATTTTGTTAAACGAATGTCTACTGGCGTTCCGCCAAAGGAAATGTCAGCCTTTCACCTGCCGTCGTTTCTTTTTTTTTTTTCTGCTTCATCTCCAACTCCGTCTCTCTCACTTTCACTCTCTCTCTCTCTCTCTCCCTCTCTAATGAAACGTTTGCCCTCGTTCCCAGGAGCTAATCACCAGCAGAATGCCTCCGTGGCGTTTCGTTCGGCGAGCCCAGGTTTGCAGAGACACAAAGACATAAACAAAACAAAACAAAACACACACACACAAAAAAAAACTTTATTTTTAAAACTGGAAGAGGCAGAAAGACGAGCTCCTGCTTGTTATGAGAAGAGGTACACAGGGCCCCGTTTGCACATTTGAAGGTTTTTTTGTTATGGATCTCGCGCCCCAGCAGTTTGTTCTCTTCGTTCCTCTCTCCCACGCTCTTCCCCCTTGTCTTAACCTCCACCACTGCATTCCTGTGTTATTGAACACACTGTTTTTTTTTTTTTTTTTTTTTGTCTTTTCACGATCTCAGGGAGGAAGAAGAAAAAAAAAACAACAACCAACAAGCATTTTTTTCAGCATTTGCCCAATTGATTTCTAATTAAAAGGGACCTTTGGTGTTTGTCGCAGGAGATGTATCAAAAACGACTCCCGATGAGACGATACTCAGAAATAGACCTGCGTGCGCGTGCACGTGTGTTTGTCGTAACCTTTTGCATGAAGGCAAGCATTCCGCCCCCATTGGGAGGCCTCTGATCAACACGATGCTTCTGCGCTCCACTCCACAGAGAAGCATTCTCCAAGAAGACCTCCGTCAGACCTTCATCCCACCGGCTTTTGAAGTCTTCCCCATTTCTCGACTCTGTAGGTCATTAAGAGGCTCAGGTGGTACCCCAGCCCTCTCCAATTGATAGAGTGGCAGTCAACATGTTTACCGAATGTTTTCAAGGTTGGCGGTTGTGACATTTTGCGCGCCACTCTTCACGTCGCCTGAGAAACGCGGGCGGTGTGCTGTGAAGGCTCCGTTGTCGAGGGCCGTGGCGAATGCAGCTTGTGTTCCCTGCTCGTGAGTTGTGTGTTTGCGCTTCTTGCGAAACTTGTTTGCTTGCTGAGACTTGAACATGCCCAGAGCTACGACTTCAGCAATTGCAATCGTTCATGGTCATTTAGTCTTTGTTTGGTTTAGACCCCCCCTTCCCACACCCTGCCCCACCACCTCCCACCCACCCACCCTAACTTACCCCTCCTCCTCTCTGTCCCTGTTCACCCACAGGTGCCACGTGATGATGGTGGAATCAGCAACTGAGACCATTCGAACAACATCCTCCAATCAAAATGGAGTCAGCAGTCTGAGCAGCCAATCGGAGGGTGGAGGAAGAGAGGGAGGGTCCAACGGCGACACCAATGGCGAGATCAGCCCTGTGGATTTACTGCACCTTCAACAGCAGCAGGTGTGTGTGTGTGTGTGTGTGTGTGTGTGAGAGAGAGAGAGATTTGTGCACCCCAGACGGCCTTTTTTTTTTTTTTTTTTTCTAAATCAGGAAGGCTGTTGTTGTGCCGTTAGTTGTGTCTTGTGCAATTTCTTCTCTTGTGTAATGTATAAACACCCAAGTGGTTTTATGAGAAGCAAACTGTGCAGTTTACATTACACACTGTAATCCATATAGCATGTCACCTCTCGTTGCGCAAGTTCATTATCGCAGGCCTTTAAGTGTACACAGTGTATTTCCTCACCCCCCTGGTTAGGCATTATCACCGGCTTCTCTACCTTATCAGAGGTACACATTAAGTAAATATCCTACAGCAAGCAAGAAAGCATTCACGTTTTTCCAAAGAAGCTGATACGCAACAATAGCCTGTCTGTACTTTTGACACGGCAAACTTTGTCCTCTTTAATAAAACACAGTAGTGATTAGTCACTTCTGAGCTGAATAACTAACACCCCGCACTAGAGCAGAGCAGGCTCTGGTCTTTACGGTCCAGAACAGTCCGACACTGGAGAGAGAAAGAAGACATTTGTGTTTTGGATGGAACTGCAGTTTAAGAATGGCCTTAAAATGAAAAACGAAGGTGCATAGTCCCCTCACAGTAATAAATACATGTATGCACACATTAACACACACACAGTACCTCACTATTAATGTTTACAAAGCCCAAAAAATACAGAACTAGGACATTTGCAGATGTATAAACTCACAGTTTACATAGGTATCAGAAAGGATATGGTGTGGATGACTGTTCAGGACCCTGTTGGACTGGGGGAAGAACCCGCTGGTTCTAGACTGTGTGCTTCTGTGCCCTCTGCCTCTAACGGGCCTCTCACAATAGTTACATTATCGACTTATCGTACACTACATAGACATGTGCTCAATACATTTACTGACCCCAGTAAAGCCCACTCTACGTGTTTACATTCGAAATAACTTCAATATTTTAGCCGCTCGCTCAGTTCAGTTTTTTGGTTTTTACTTTATTCTGGGGTCGTTAACTTTTTGTTTTATTTAAATTCCAATATCTTTAATTAAGAAGCTATTTAAAGAGGTGTAATTGCATTATTAAACTATAGTGTCTTTATATTGTTGGTATAAAATGGTCCTATAATATTGTTTATCACAGTTATGTCCGGGACGATGTATCAGCCACAAAATAAATGGTGACAGGCCTTTCTTGTTTTATATAAAAATCACCATATTCTTAAATCAAAACGGTGGAATCCACACCCCTTTTTCACGACTGTTCGACTGCGTAATGAATCAGTTTAACACACATTCGTCACACGTCACTGACACCTTCGCTAAAATAATGTCAAATAATTAATGGTTGAAGTGAACACTCTTTAATTCTGGTTTAAACCTCTCTTTTGGTTCCAAAGGAAATAAAAGTAACCAAACTCAGAGTCCCCAGAGTTCCTCCTGCGCTTTTACGGCTGCCGGTGGCCCGTTGCTCTTGGGTGACACGTCAGCAGGGAGAATGCGGCGCGGCTGTGTGTGTTATTCACTCTGGCCTGTGCGTCAGTGTCTCCCCCGTCCAGAGTGTGTGTGTGTCTCTGTGTGTGTGTGTCAGCTGGAATTTCCTCGCCGCTTCCCGGACCTCCTTGGCCGAGACGCTCTTGCGCTTTGTTCACACCATACCCCCTAAAACACAGGCCAAGCCTGATCTGTTACGGGCCTCTGTGTTGTCGTCGTTTTGACAGGAGCTGTGCGGTTCTGCAACAACATTATGATAGCCCCTGCAACAGTGAGACGGCGAGCCTTGGACAGCCTCGGACAGCTGAACGTCTGCAGGCTCCAGAGAAATGCTGCTAATCGTAGGCCTCCCAAGGAAAACGATGATGTTTGCCTCTCTCCTTTGATTTATCTTAATATTATTGAACAAAAGGACTGCAAACGTATGAGTCACGGAGACGACAAACATATGAGCTCCGATAGCACGAGGCAGCGGCCGAATGATCGATGCCGATTAGCCGCGCGCAGACGGCCAGAAGTTTAAAAGTTACCAGATGCCCCGGGCTGAGGCCCTTTCTTGAGGGAGAGGGAGTGAGAGGGAGAAAATAAATGGGGGAAATAGGAAAAAACCCCTCCACATTTTCCTGCTTGTGTCAGTCGAAATAAGGAAGTGGAATTCTAATGAATGTCATTGAAGTGAATTGCTTTCCCTCTTTGATTCCATCCTGTGTGTGTGTGTGTAGCCTACCACTGAGTGAAGGAGGCCTTACCTCACACAAGCAAACCTTTCTTTGGTGGTGTGGCGGGCTGATGTTATTGCACCTGTGTGTGGTCACGTGAGATGAAGCCTTTAATTAATCTAAAACTGCCAGTTCCTACTGCTCCAAACAATTTCCAATGTCAAACATATGTCTGCCACAGCTTCAGTGTAGCATCTCTCTCTCTCTCTCTCTCTCTCTCTCTCTCTCTCTCTCTCTCTCTCTCTCCTCTGTCTCTCCTCTCTCTCTCTCTCTCCTCTCTCTCTATCTCCTCTCTCTCTCTCCCCTCTGTCTCTCCTCTCTCTCTCTCCTCTCTCTCTATCTCCTCTCTCTCTCTCTCTCTCCTCTCTCTCCTCTCTCTCTCTCTCCTCTCTCTCTATCTCCTCTCTCTCTCTCTATCTCTCTCTGTCTCTCTCTCTCTCCCTCTCTCTCTCTCTCCCTCTCTCTCCCTCTCTCTTGCCTCTCTCTCTCTCTCTCTCTCTCTCTCTCTCTCTCTCCTCTCTCTCTCTCCCTCCCTCTCTCTCTCTCTCTCTCTCTCTCTCTCTCTCTCTCTCTCTCTCTCCCTCCACATGTTGAAAACCATGAACCGAGATGAGGATGTTGTCTATTCCTGCTCCATAGGGGGGTAACTCTGACTTATTTTTGCTGTTACAGTTACATTACTTAAGGTGGAACTGATTCTAAATTCAGGAGAGCACTAACTACATGAAAGTAAACTCAGAGGGAAAGTGCTACAAAGCTAAACAGCTCGAGTTACACATGAGTTTCTGTGGGAATTAAAACAGTGAATAAACACTTACAGTTCATTTACACTTCAGACACCAACAAGATACAGTCGCTTCTGAACACAAACTAATTACAGAGAACTGCAGTTGCCCAGAATTGTTGATATTGCCTCTAAAGGGTGATTATACGTTTTGAGACTGACCACAGTAAACATAAACAGTAAATGAGTTCAGGGAGTGTACTGTAGTGTTTACACAAATAGTATCCGTAATATTAGTGGGTCTCCTAATCAGTTAAATCAGGAGCTCTGAGGATTGACATGAGGATAAAATATGATCAAATTCACACAGTAACCCAGGACTTTCAGGAAAAATCTGGAATTGCATCTGCATTCTCACAAGCTCACACTATACCATCTATTCGCCACGTTTTTCAGAACAAGAAATTCTTGTTACAGACATTGACGTTCGTGTGCATTGTCTGATTTATGTTCCTTTAACAACCATAAACACAATTACCGCCCATGAGGTTTAAACAATCTGAGGTGCGACTATGTGACAGCACTGTGTACGTTCTCATTGTCAAAACAGAACCTTGTATATGAAATGGCGACTTGAAGGAAAGAGACTTTGTGCCGCTCAGTTTTTCATAAAATGTTCAGTGATAAATTTCCAAAACTGCTTTAAAATACAAAATAAAAGTCTGAGGCTTGTATTAAAAACACGCCCGTTTTCCCTGTTGTTGGGAAGATACACCCATGACCTAAAGAGTGAGACGACTTCTTCTTCCATTTGATAATCTGACTGTTCAGTGTAATTGTTTAAGCACAGCTTACACAGCTGACTGCTTCTTGGCTCAGAGGAGCCTGCGTTTGGATTTACGATGGTGTAATTGCAGTCGGCCCGGTCCTCCGTGCTGTTGACAAACTCGATGATGGTCATTTAGACCGTCAATGGTGGGTTGTGTTTTAGTTCAGTGTTTGTACTTTGATTTTCTGTGTCAAATCATGAGACCAGAAGTGCCACAAAGCAGCTATTTACTTGGAAAAGTGAATCAGTGACCACTGCTCACCCCCCCCCCCACCCCACACACACTTCTTTTTTCTTCTCGCCTTTAACTTTTACACAATTTGTTATGAAGGCTTTAGCAGTTTTAGACGTTGAAGATAAGGCTTTGATGGTTATAAATGGTGGTGGTAGATCTTTGGAAAGACAGGAGTGTGAGTGTGTTTGTGTGTGTGTGTGTGGGGGCGGTTTTGTATGTTGTTAAGGATTCCATTTCTTTAAGCCCTGAGGGCGGCGGTTGCGAAGCTCCTCACACCTGCTCTTCACCCATTCCTCGTTTTATCATCGTCCTCTTGAGGTGTCCCCCCCTGAAGACTCTGAGATTTAGAATTCTGCTCCAGGGCGCCTGTTTGAACCCTTGTCACTTTTGATATTGGAAACTTAGAGGAGCACAAATGATTTCATTAACTGCTCTGCTTCTTTATGATTGGCCGACACCGACGTGTGTGTTATGTGGTTTAACGTAAATACGGTACGCCCTGCATTAAAAACTGCAGCCGTATTCAGTTTCACTACGACTTCCTCAAGCCAAGTGGTGAGGGCTAGTGTATGTTTATTCTGAAACATGTGAAGGCAACCACAACTTCTTTTTGAACTGCTGTTAATACAGCAACACTGCGCCGTTCAACACACTTGGAGGAGAGCACTAACCATCCAGCTTTGTTTTGTTAACGTACAGATGACTTCATTGGCCAGCACTGTGTCGTTTACTGAGGTGGAGAGAAAGAGAATTTATTTTTTGAAAGCACAAGCTGTTATTAATATTCTTCAAATTTAATGGAAAATTATAAAACCAGGTGACAATAAAATGTATATTTCATAACAGTGACAAACCACAACAGCAGAGTAATGCTGGCTGTTGTTTTAGCTCCACAACAGGATTTACAGGAAAAACACACTTACCTCAATCCCTTCACAACTTACACCAATCAGCCACAACAATAACACACTTGTTTCTTCACTCACTGCCCATTTTCTCAGCTCCACTGACCATAGAGTTTCAATTTCTAGTTCTACAGTTACATTCTGTTGTGAAGCATACATTTTAAACCCCTTTACAACCATAATTTAGGTGTTTGATCATTCTCAGCGCTGCAGTGACACTGACGTGGTGGTGGTATGTTAGTGCGTGTTGTGCTGGTGTAGAGTGGATCAGACACAGCAGTGCTGCTGTGCTTTTTAAACCCTCAGTGTCTGGACTGAGAACACACTGAGCTACTGTCTCTGACTCTACATCTACAAGGTGGACCAACGAGGGAGGAGTGTCTCACAGAGTGGACAGAGAGTGGACATAGGGTTTAAAAACTCCAGCAGCACTGCTGTGTCTGATCCACTCTACACCAGCACAACACACAGCATGCAGAGCCACAGATAGACTCAATGTACTGTGTACTTTTCTCAAGCGAGCCTTAGTTCATGTTTAAAAATGATGACTTTGTTCCAGACTGTCAGTCAGTCACTGTTCTGAGCAGCATTTTCTACATTCCGTATCCGTTCATCTAAAGAACAGACGTTACAAACATTGGCTTCCCTTCTCTACTCCTTTGTCTACCACTTTATATTTCAGCTCAGATTTGAGTTCCACGCCAGTGTCCTTTGATATGGACAGCGAGGCTCCAGAAAAATACTTTCCCTTTATCCTCTCCCGTTTTTTATTTATTTATTTATTTTTAGATTATAATTGTTCATGAGAAATCTGATGAATGAATTAGTTTGTCGGCCCGGTTCCTTGTTTGATTATAAATGGATGGAGATGGCCGGCCTTGAAGCCCATGGCTTTAATGAATAAGGGTCTGAAAATGGCAAAGCAAGCAGTAACGTGTTATCAGGGAAAAGGCTCCTAAAACCACCATTTATCAAGTTCTAATATCCTGCCCTCCTGCAAGTCTTTGGCAGACGGTTAATAAGAAATCCCACGTCTTGCCCGGCGTAGAGCTTTAAAGATAGAACTATGGGTCTTAAATGGAAAGAATATATATAAATATATAAATATAAATGCAGCCATAATTTGTTTAAAATATGATTATAAAACCTCGGACAAAAGCTCATATTTCTGAAATGGAAATGGTTTGAACTTTAATGAACATTTATTTAAAAAAAAAAGGTTTTACTCCAAGGCATTTAGGGGAAGTTCTGTTGATCCGTTCATCACCAGTCGTTCACACAGAATAAAGAATATCATACGACTGCAAAACTGAGGATATTTACATTTACATTTCCCTAAAAATTACTTTGTATAAGGTCAAGATATTTTGGACAGTTTGTGAAAACCAGTGGCCATTTCAGCTTCTGTTTTTTTCCAACTACATTTATGTACAGAAATAAATAAAGGCTCGCTAGAGTTAAACTGTTGTCCCTCTGAAGCACAGGAATACATAGTGTATGCACATTACTAACAATACATTAAATAAACACACGGTCTGTAACCTCTGTAACGTGTTTATACAAAAAAACTAATGAAATAAGAAATTGGACATCTGTCTTTACAAGAAGGGTACATTAAGACAGCAATGAACGGTTAATAAATGGTTAAGTAATGTCCCAATTAATGATTAAGAAATAATAATAAACAAGAAATAATATTAAATAACATTTTATAAAATCGTAAATTAAATCTAATTCATTTCTATTATTAATTAATAATTAATTGTGATTGTACTGTATCCGTTAAAAAAGACTTATTACCTAATATTGCCTTAAGTATCCCTAATTAACGAGTTAATTAAAGTGCTACCAAATTCAGTTTCTGCATTCATTGTCCACTTTTCCAGCTCCACTGACCTTAAAGGTGCATCTTTGTAATTCTACAATTACAGACTGTAGTCCGGCTGTTGCTCTGCATACACTGTTAGCTGTTTTTAACCCTGTTCTACGAAAGTTTTGGGTGGTGGATAATTCTCCACGCTACAGTGACTCTAACGTTAGGAATCAGTGTGTAGTTGGGTAAATGGCGCCCTTGAGGAGAGAAAATCCTGTTACAGTTTTATGCAGCAAGTTATTTACTTGGTTTCTCTTATGATGGAGAAACGACCACACGGCCAGCAGTGCCATGCCACACTGTGTACAGTGATTAAAAACAGAGATGTACTAATGTCAACATAATACAACAGATTCCTGTGGAAATGTCTCTGGAGAAATGTGCAAGTGGATTCAGACCTAGTCTAGAGCTATGGACATGTCACAGGTTAAAAACAATAAAAACTATTGTTTGTAAATTATTGTTATATTAATTGGTGTTCATTTTGAAACCAGTAACACATATGATGTAATGATCATCTGGTTTTCACTGCATTAGTTCATTAATAATAATAATAATAATAATAATAATAATAATAATAAATAAGCAATACTCCATCCCCACCCCCCTCCTGGAACTTCCCGTAGATGTCTTAAAACTCTTGTAAACTTTTGCCGGCCCAAATCCGTTATTGGCTTGTGTTTCACTTCTCTTTGACTCACCTAAAAAAGCAAAAACAAAGATTGCCACAGTTTTTCT
>NC_089804.1:42394686-42401237 GCF_029633855.1 Hoplias malabaricus
GGGAGAGAGAGAGAAGAGAGAGAGAGAGACACTGGCTCTTGCCGGGCCCTGTGAGGGGGTGCCAGGCCGCTCAGAGGAGCCTCACAGTGCTGGCGGTCCGACAGCGTGCTTTTAGGAGGATTAAAGATGATGCATGTGGAAGCCATGGATCTCTCGTCTCGCAGCACACCCTCGCTCTTGTCGCACAGATGGAGAGACGGAGAGAATGCTTGGCCTCTGTCTCTCTCACTTCCTCTTCTCCTACCACTCGTACTCCTCTCATCTTCCTCTTCTGCTTTCACTTTGCTCTTTCGCTCACCTCAAGCCTGGCTCTTTATTTACTTTCTCAGATTCTTTTGTCTTTCTCTATTTCACTCTCTATCTCTATTCTCTCTCTCTCTCTCTCTCTCTCTCTATCTTTAACTTTGTGTCTATTTGAAGAAGGGAACTTATTTGCAGACACGTCTTTTCCCTGCTTTAAAATAATGTTTGTGTGTGTTGCGGTGTGTATTGTATTCTCTTGTACTGTGCTCTATTAAGAAGCCATTATGGCTTTGCTAAATTAGACCTAATGGTGTCTTTAATTAAAGTGTCTACAGGAACACATAAAGAGATATAGATCTCAGATGTCTGAGCAGATTGGGGTTGTGTCGAGACGGTGTGGGAGGATGCTGGCGCTGCCAGACTGCGGTGTACCTGCGAAGTCAGTGTAGATGCTGTAATTGGGTTCCGGCTTTTGACGGGGAGAGCTCCAGGAGACGTGAAATAGTTTGGACAGGGGCTACCCTGCCGCTGTTGAGCTTTCAGTGGCCTTTTTATGAACAGAAATGGACTGCCCAGTGGAGCCGTGCCATGTATTATTCACGATAATATCGTACAGATATATATTTAACATAACATTCATTTTGTTGCAACAGTGTGTTGAAATTAATAAATGTATCGTCAAGAATATCGTTATCGCCAAAATACCCAGAAATATCGTGATATTACTTTAGGGCCGTATCGCTCACCCCTACTGCCCAGATTAGATTTGGATGGATCCAAGGGGTTGTCTATCTTCACTTGTCTCAAAGGTAGAATACACTAGCCTTCACTCTCCGACCTTTGGTGGAACGTTGTGTTTGGGGGAAACCTAGCTAGACCTTGCTGATTGACAAAAGGTGGAAAAACTGGGTAAAATAAGTGTTTAAAGTTTTTTTTAACAGCTTTTTAACTTCTGAAAATCAGCTGCACTCCTTTGTTCAGAAATATCGACGTCCATCGCCTCTACTCCAGTGATTTAAATTAAAGCAAGTAATGAAGTATTAGCGAAAAAAAGAATTAGCGCAGGCTTAAATATAGTGAATAGCAACCCATGAACTGATCAGTGCAGTTCTGATCCTTCAGCTTGGCTCAGGACTTAGAATCTAAAATAAAACACTCAAGTATTTAAATCTGACGTGACCCACAGGTCTTCCTTCTTCCCTTGTTCTTTCTCTATTACTTCCTACCCTCTCTTTCTCCCTCTCTCTCTCTCTCTCTCTCTCTCTCTCTCTCTCTCTCTCTCTCTCTCTCTCTGCTCTGAGCAGCTTAAGCTTAAGGCTAGCTTAAGGCTAACAAACAAAAAAAAGGCAGCATGGAAGGAAGCAGCGGAATGAAGGAAAAGATTTGTGGCTTTGAATGAGAGTATGATATCCCTTTTAGGAAGGGATGAGTGCGGATGGGGTCTAGGCCAGAAGCCAGCTTAATAACATCGAGTAAATCAGACGCTGTCGGCACGTTGAAAGGTGTCATCTCTTAAAAGCATTCCGTGCTTTTAATTGCCGAAGGGCTCATTGTAGCAGGGGCCACCGGAGGGGAAAGGTCAGGCTGAGTGGCAGAGCGGTGGCGGCGGCGGCGTTAGCCGAGTAGTGCGTCTGTTTTGTCTGGGTGTGAGTGAAGGGGACGGCGTCTAGCACCTTAGGTCAAAGCAGAGATACGTATCGCCCCCCGCTCTCTTCTTAAATTCTTAGTGGCTTAGAGAAACTGAAACGTAACAAGTGCGAGGAAGAGCTTCTTATTCTTAGGTTAAAACTTACACAACAACCTTACTCCTGTTTTCTGTTTTCGTTTTCTTCTTTTTATCGTGATCGAATATAAATATATCCTCCGCTACCTGTAAACGCAAAAGTGGCAGCCATTGAATTCCGAATTATTATTATTATTATAATGTATATATACGCTATAATTAATTATTGAATAATTACTGACAACATCTATGTCAATGTTCCTAATTCTTTAGAAAAGCAAAATGTAACTTTTTCTCAAAAAGCTAATTATTAAATGTCAAAATAAATGAAAGCGTTGAGAGATAGCAGTCGCGTAATCGGCTCCAATTGATTGGTTACATGTGCATTGTTCCGTAAGCAGAGCACTCCGTGAGCCTTAATGGTTTTCACATGTGCCGTGCGATATCCTATAGTCTTCATTTAATGATTTTTTCACACATTGAGTCCTAATTCTGGAATGTGGGAATGTCATATTTATGGGGCAGTTATAAAACTAATTTATGACTTTTTCCAGGGACTACACAAAGCCGACCGTGTGTGTGTGTGTGTGTGTGTGTGTGTATGTATGTATAAGTCGGTGTGTATGTACATGTCTGCTATTTGCCAGTCTCCTGTATGGAGTCATTTGAGCTGGATATGAGTGCGATAGTGAGTCCTTATCAGCTGTGGTCTGTTTCAAGGTCAGTCTCTCGCAGGTGTTTCTCAGACTGTTCCCAGAGCAGTTCCAAATGCAACATCTGTCCACAGTAGTTCAGCTTCATTTAGAGCTGATCATGAGTTATGACTTTTACAGGTAACAGAGCAGTAACACACACCACTCCAGTCTCCAGTCAGGGATCAGTTTAATAAATAAATGTGTAAAATAGTATCAAATACATATAATTAAATGGATTATTAATAAATATTATACACATATAGTTTCATAAAGCAATGTGATTGTTGGCAGTGGGCCAGGTTTGTCAAGCTATGTAACGTTTTTTGTATTTTTTAATGAAGCAATAAGAGTTCAAAATTTTAATTTTTTCGTATTTTAATGATCTGTACATGACACAGCCAATCAGATTCCTGTACGATAGATAAATGAAAAATAACGTACAATTTCCAGTTTGTGTGTGTGTTAAAAAGAACGTGTGTGTGTATGAAATACGTTTTTTTCCTGGTCCCGGACCAGTTACGGCTAGTACGGTTAGCTTTGTTGTTTCTTTTAGACCACACAGGCATTATTTGTTTTCTTGACATGTTTTTCTTGCTTGCCGAGCAGCAGCCTGAATGGTTGATTGTGAGGACAGTTATTTACATACGGGCAAGTCGGAGGTCACTGCTGCGGTTGTCGGGGCTGTGTGAAGTGACCTGGCCGGGCTGAGGTCAGTAGCGAGTTTGTGACAGAACTCAGGTGGGGTCAGAAGTCTTGTTGAGACCAGCACACAGTGTTCACCGTTCCTCTCGTGTGGTACTGTTTGTATTTTTTTCAAAAACAAGAGCCCCAAATGGAAGGAGAAGAGCTTATTTGGAGTGAACCACGAGAACCTTTCTGTAAATGGTTTTAAAGAGCCGTTAGCGAGGTACCGTCTCTGACTTTACATCTACAAGGTGGACCAACGAGTCTAGCAGAGCGGACAGAGAGTGGACACAGGGTTTTAAAACTCCAGCAGCACTGCTGTGTCTGATCCACTCGCACCTGAGAATGATCACTGACCATTGAAAAGCTTGTGAAATGCATGCAGAGCAACAGATGGACTACAGTCTGTAATTATAGAACTACAGAGTGCTCCTGTGTGGTCAGTGGAGCTGTAGATACAAAGTGGGTGTTCCTAATAATTATAAATATTTGGGTCTCGAGGTGGAAAAGGGCGAGAACGCCCGCTCTCTAGAGAAAACCTTCATAAGCAGGTCATCCCCAGCGATGCCCCGGGAGCCCTGTTGTTGTTTGCGCGGTCGTCTGAATTATACGCTGCCGCTCGGGCACTTCACAGGCGGCTCTTGAGGCACCGCGGACACTGACCTTCTCTCAGTCGCCATGGCGATTATGAAAGATCCTCCGCTGGACGTTAATGCGTGTGGGCGTCGGGAGGCACGGCTCCTTCCGCGCTGATTGACAGAGCAGCGGGGAGAGAGGGAGGAGAAGAAAGAGAGGAAAAGGGAGGGAACGCCAAAGGGTGGCGGGGGTGAATGGATTTAGCGATTTGGTGAGAGTTGTGGAGGGAGAGAGGGAGTAGGTAAGAGTTGAAGCTGAGGGAGGAAGCTCAGGGAAAGGAGGGATTGGGAGGAAGTGCTGGGGTTTGAGAGAGAGAGAGGGAGGGGTGGGAATGGAAGAGCGGGGGTCTGTAGGCTGCTGTGCCCAGAGTACATTTCCTACTGGACGCTGTCCACGTCAGGAAATGGCCGCCATAATTGACACTAATTGGCGTGTGTTTTTGCTGTCTCAGCGCTGGTCAGGTGACGAGGCGGAAAGAGAACAACTTGTCGGGAGATGGTGCCAAATGGGACCCTCACCAGACCGACCCCCACCCATACACACACACACACACACACACACACACACACACATTCCCTCTCTAGTCCCCCAAAGCAAGGCTACTTAACCTTTCAAGGTCTGTACTTATGCATAATTATTTATTTGTTTAAATAATAAAAGACATTTACAGTCTATGTTCCTTCCTTTTTTTTTACACACATTGGATTTAGATGGATTCAGCAGCACATGCTGTTTACTAATAGTTTAAATGATCAAACATTTAACAGAATTTCTCTGAGCTACGAATGAGAAACTGAGAAATTGTATTTTCTTCACATCCCAGAAAACCTTTGCTCATTGTGTGATGAGGAGACCCCTCCACTTCATCTCTCTCTCTCTCTCTCTCTCTCTCTCTCTCTCTCTCTCTCTCTCTCTCTCTCTCTCTCTCTCTCTCTCTCTCCCTCCTGCCCAGTGGGGAGAGGTGGGGAGATTTGTGGGGATTGTGGTGTGGAGCATTAAGAACAAAAAAGCCAGAGAGGAGGAAGAAAAAAAAAAGAGAGAAAAAAGAAAACGCACCCAGCGACACTCTCAAAGTTGTTGCCGTGGTAACTGGTGGGGGCCAGGGACTCCAGACAATGGAGCCGGATTCTTTTTTTAAGTGTTGCTAATTAGCTTGCTTCTGCTGGCTTTTTGTGTTTGCCATCTTAAAAAGAGATTAAAGTCAACAGGGAGAAGCATCGGGGAAAAGAAAAGAAGAGGGAATGTTGGTTTCTCTCTTTTCTCTGCTATTTCTTCTTCTTTTTTTAAACAGCCAGAGCTGGGGAGGGAAGCCAGATGAAGGCCCTTTGTGCCAGGATCCCAGTGATTGATGATGGATTGCCGATGCTCTGCATGTAATTGAATATTAATGAGTTTGGTGTGTTTTGTTGTTGTTGTTTTTTCTTCTGGAGCGGTTGGTTTTACTGTGGTCTTGGAGACGTTGTTTGCGTTCACTGCGTCTCGTGTGTGTGGTGTTCGGTGTTTATTCACCTGTTGACTAAGTCTGAGCCAAATGCAGTGATTTATACTTGTTTCTGATTTGTGAAAACGTCAAATCAGACAATTCCCTCACAGACAAAAGAGAGAAATAGATCTGAACCAAACGGACTTTGACTTCCCTCCCCTCAAAGTTACATAGTGCAGGTTCTGCAGTGCTGAGCCTTGTGTTTACACCCAAAAGTCTGCCCTTCTAAGTCTGTTTCTTTTATTTAAACACACACACACACACACACACACACACAGACACATGGTGAGTTTTTTAGACCTCCTTTTAGATGCTAAAGGCCTGTGTGTCTACACTTTTAGCCATTACCAGGTGTAGAAAACTTCAACCCAAAACATGAAAGGCTCTTTCCTCTCTCTCTCTCTCTCTCTCTCTCTCTCTCTCTCCCTCACTCTTTTTTTTTTTTTTTTTTACATTTTTTTTTACTTCTTCCTGACCAGACGTGCAAGGTAATGGGTTTCCGAGCGAAGGGTTTAGAATGTACTCGTGGCGTTGGTCTGTTTAAACAATACGCTGTATATGTTTCTTTTTCTCCAGAGTTCACTTTTTGGCAGCATTTCTGTGTGCGTTATTAGTTTTTTTTCTTCTTCTTTATTAATAATAACACAGAAATGTGTTCCACATGTCTGGTGTTGACTCTCAGCTGCCAGTCAGTGCTATACTCATCAGTGTATGTGTGTGTGTGTGTGTGTATTTAGGGTGGACAGCAGAGGGTGCAGAGCCATGCTGGACAGCATTACATCTCTTTTTAGGGCCAGTTGGGAAGGTCATGACTCAGAAAAGCCGGCTCACACCTCTGGAGTGCCCTCGTTGGTCGCCGCACGTCCAATGAGATCTCCGCTTCACGATCTTGAAATGCACTTAGAGCTTCGAGGGCCTTGAAAGGCCATTTTTGCTTATTAGATTCTGCAGCGCTTGCAGCGGAGAGATGCTGAAGCTCTATCAAGTAGGACTTTGTTTTGCTGCCAGGGAGGTGGCGTTAAGAAAACCGCAGCAAAACTGCCGTGCAATTGCCGTCAATTAGCCGGCTGGGCGGCTGCTGCTGCTG